>NC_056503.1:52798489-52799519 GCF_014905685.2 Nematolebias whitei
TCATTGATTTTAGTTGATTTTATCATTGATTTTAGTTGATTTTATCACAGATTTTAGTTGATTTTATCATTGATTTTAGTTGCATTTTGTAGCACTTTGAAGTTTTTGTTAATGAAAAGTGCGTTACAAATTAAATACATTATAACTATTATTATTATTATTATCATTATTATTATTATGTGAGCAGCTAGTTTTGGCTGTCAACAACAAACTGGTTGATCCACTCTGAGAAGGTGCTATTTATAAGACTGAGATGAATACAGCACCTCAGACTGAAGAAGTCTTTCGGATAAAAGACGAAACATTTCTCCTTTTTTTTGTTGTTGAACATCCAGAGGACCAGATTTTACTTTTTTAGATTTTTCTACCTGGATTATTGAGCATGCATCAGGAGAGTACTCATATGTCTATTTTCTCAATTAATACCGTATTTTTTAGCCTATAAGTCGCGGTTTGTTTGTTTTTGTGCATAATTTACATGCCCTGTGACTTATAGGCCGAAGCGACATATTTATGAATTTTTTCCAAATTTATAAACCATTTTTTGGCTGAGATATGACCGTTTTCATTCTGACTAGGCCTGACACAATAACAAATTTTGCTGTGCGATTGTCTCAGAAATTATTGAGATAAACAATAATATTCTTTGAAATTTGGGATTAGTAACTGTTGTCAAATTTTAAAAGAAAAGTAGGTTAATTTCTGTGTGGTACCTTTTGATGATCACTCGATGGCAGTATAAGACTTTTTAACCAAAGGATTCATGATAGTGAGGGAGCGAGCAGCGTGTCTCTTTAAGAAAAATGGGAGGGAGGCCTTTTGTGATGGGTCGTCTCTCGTAGTTGTTTTTCAGTTTTCAAAAAGGCAGATTCAAAAAGCGTTCAATACAAAAACAACTGGACTTTATTTGTAACAGAAGACGTTTCGCTCCTCATCCGAGGAGCTTTCTCAATTCAAAGAGCAGAGAGTGAGAGATACAGGTTATAAGGATGAGTGAGATAAGACACACACACACACACATATGTAGATT
>NC_056503.1:52799619-52800894 GCF_014905685.2 Nematolebias whitei
CGTGTTTGAGGAATTAGTCAGGTCATTTTAAAGAGCACTTAGAAATTAAGGTGCTTGCTCATTTGTGTGTGTGTGTGTGTGTGTTTTTGTTTCAAGTTACCTTGTAGGGACCAATTTTCCAAAAAATCATGCATTGTGGGAACCAACTGCTCTTTATGGGGACCAAAGCCAGGTCCCCATAAGGAGAAGTCTCGTTGGGGGGTTAGGGGTTATGTTTAGGATTAAGGTGTGAATTGCGGATGGGTTAGGGTTAGGGTTAGGCATGTACTAGTAATGGTTAAGTTTAGGGTAAGGGTCAGGGTTGGGCTATAGAAAATGAATGGAAGTCACCACAGGTCTCCAGTCCATCACAGGGACACCTGGGCAGGTCTCTGGTCAACATTGCCCAGCAGCACTGGGTCACCTCAGCGTACTGTGCTTTCGCCCCTCCTCTTCACTCTCTACGCCACTGACTTTCAGCACAACTCTGACACATGCTACATGCAGAAGTTCTCTGATGACACTGCTATTGTGGCATGTATTAGGGAGGGGGAGGAGAGGGAGTTCAGGGGCCTGTTGAAGGACTTTGTT
This sequence comes from Nematolebias whitei, assembly GCF_014905685.2. Lineage (NCBI taxonomy): Eukaryota > Metazoa > Chordata > Actinopteri > Cyprinodontiformes > Rivulidae > Nematolebias > Nematolebias whitei. The sequence goes on from NC_056503.1 coordinate 52,800,190, forward strand.
AGGTGGTCCCATCAGAACATGCTTTTGCTGAATGCCACTAAAACCAAAAAGTTGGTGCTGTATTTCTGCAGATCACCACCCCTTCTGCAGCCCATCATTATTGATGGATTGGAGGTTGAGGTGGTCTCAACCTATTTGGTGTTGTGTTTTGGGGGGGGGCAGCACTAGGACGAAGGACATCCTAAGGCTGAATCAGTTCAGGCTCTGTGGTGGGACTGGGCCTTGACAATGTGGAGAACATGGTGGAGCAGAGGATGTGCTTCAAGATCAGGGTGATCATGTCCAATCAGGGCCACCCCTTGAACTCTTTTCTCTAATCAGCAAAATTCAATGAGCTCCAGACTCCGTTCATTGAGGTGCTCTACTGAGAGACTTAAGAATTTGTTTGTCCCTCGTGCCATTAGGCTGTATAATTCAGCCAATCCTGGCAGTAACCAGAGAAGCTAGCTGGTTACGTCCCCTAATATAGTTGTTGCTTGATCTCCTCTTAGTGTTGTTTTTAATTATTTATTGATTTTTTTAATACTCCGGGTTTTTTTTAACTAGTATGTTTTTATTTTATTGTTTGTATGAATGGGAGCTACAGACCGCCATATAATTTACTACGGGATCAATAAAGTGTCTGACTGACTGTCTATCTGACTGTCTGTCTGTCTGACTGACTGTCTATCTGTCTGACTGACTGTCTGACTGACTGTCTGTCTG
>NC_056503.1:52800994-52809904 GCF_014905685.2 Nematolebias whitei
TATAAGGGTTTGTGATTTCTTGGCTGAAATTCCTCCAAAATATGAGCATGTTTTCATTGTTGGGGACATTAATTTGCACATGTGCTGTCCTGAGAAGCCCTTGGTTAAGGACTTTTTAGATTTATTGGACTCATTTAATTTAACTCAGCATGTAAACGGTCCCACCCAAGAGTGTGGACATACACTGGACCTTGTTTTAACTCATGATATGACTGTTAACAATCTTGTTATTGGTGATAATGTTTTTTCAGACCACATGCTAGTCCAGTTTGAGTTCACCCTCCCCCATCTAACTCCTAAGCCGTACATTCCTGCACGTAGCACTCGGACCATTAACCATTTCACTGCCGCATGTTTCACAGATGTTTATAACTCTGAAATGATCATTCAGCCCCCAGTGTTTCTCTCCACCACTGAGGAGCTGACATCCCAGTTCAACTCTGTCTGCTTAAAGACTCTGGATCATGTTGCACCTGTTAAAACTAGAAAATCAAAACTCAGAGCAGAACCTTGGCTGAGTGACGTCACCAAGGCCGTTAGGCAGCAGCGCAGGAGGGCGGAACGAAAGTGGAGGAAAGACAGGCTGCAGGTCTCTTTTCAAAAACTTAAAGAGAGTTGGCGCTGTTATCAGAAAACAATGAAAGCTACTAAATCCAAATACTTCTCTGATATAATTACCTCAAACTCTCACAACCCACGTGTCCTCTTCTCCACCCTATACCCTGTTCTCCACCTCATTGAACCATCACCTCTGGAAGCCTCAACTGAGCTGTGCAACTTCTTACATTTCTTTTTGGAAAAAATTGCGACCACCAGGGCTCTCATTTCCCCTCCAACTCATGACCCATCCATCCCTCCTCAATCTGTAGCTCCTTTTGACCATTTTGAACCCATCACTCTATCTTTTTTTTTCTTCCTACTCTATGGTGATACCAGACGTGTTTTCCCTCTCTCCCCCCCCACCCACTTCCCTGCTGCGCTCTTTTGTCCTGTGAACCCTTAAAAAGCCTCTTTTTTTTCTGCATACCTCTTAATTGGAAGGATCAGCTGGTCTCTCAACAAAATCGATCAACTTCTCCCGACAGGAGTCAGGGTAAGGAGGACCCCTCTGACCTCTTTAAGAAACAAATTGGTTTCATGATGTATAATCTACTGTTTGGGTTGGTGAAATCTGGCTGTCTACAAATTTGTGTGGAGGTGTTGAAGCTTGACAGTTGTAGTGAACTAAGCCTCAGGTCAAAACCTGGACCTTCGTGGGACAGGAACTGTTATTTCATTGATTTGAGTCCAGAAATACAAATTAAGTTCATCCAGAGACTTTCTAAGTGTGTCCTGCACTAATCAATTGAAAGAACACTCTCTTTTTTATTATCATTACTATTTTACAATATCTTGATAATCAAAGTGTGTTTAGTTCAAACCATTTTAAATGTTGAAGTGAACTACTCATTTTAAATCAACTGTGAAACAGTATTAATGATTTTTAATCCTCATTCACAGTAGAAATCAAGTTAGATGTCTGTTACAAAGTAATTATGCATTTTGATCTTCTGTCTGAAATGAGAAGGAGTGATGTCGGTCAAAAGTCGGAGACAGTCGCAAAGAAGTTATTGGAACGAACTGTCATGTTTTAAAACCTAGCAGACGGTAAACAAGAGAAGCTGGCACCTGTGAGTCTCTCATTTCGCCATAACATTTCTCTGTCTGTTCTTAAAACATCTCACTGTTTTTCTGACTTGTAGTAACCTCTTACGTCACTAAAACCACACCCCTGTTGGTTCTTTCAACCAATCAGGATTTTCCAAAACGGGACCGGAAGTGAACTCTTTAAAAAGTCGACACTTCCTAGTTCCAGTCAGTTCAAAGTTCTGAGACATGAACCAAAGTTCTGAGAGCAGAACCGAACGAAAGTTCTGAAGTGCTGGAGTTAGTTGGGAGTTCTTTCGAGTCTCGTGGGGATTAAGGAATCTTCCACATCTGAGTGGAACTCTGACGGGCTCACAGCTCATGTGAGTCCACCTGGGAGGTGAGCGTGCTGTTGAACGAAGTACCGTCACTACTCCGGACGTTTCTCTGCTATCCTACGGAGATGCTGAAATGGTAACGTTGAAAGAGAACTCTACACTGAAGCTGAGATATCTTCTGCAAGGTAAAGAGTCGATTTCCACTACCGAAGTGTACCGAGGGTGAGCTGGGTTCGGATGGAGGGTGCCGTTCGTTATCAACACATTTTCCCTCACACATCTTTTCTCTCCATTTAAACTCCTTCATTTCCCATCTTCAAAACTCTTCTATCTTGCCAGTAATTAATCCAGATGTTTTCAGAAATGTCTGTTGTAATTAGTTGCAAGTGAGAAATCATGGCCGTATGATTTCTCATTGTAAAGCTCATTAATTATGCTGTGTTAATTGTAATCAATCTGCCAATTAATGCAAATGTGTGATGTGTTTTTAAATCGTTTAAAATAAACGACCCACTGTTGTTGGTGAGTCAGAAATTTAAACACGTCTCTGTCCACATTTACTCCACAAAGCACGATATGACTTAGTCCAGAAAAATGAAAGAATCCATTTAAATTAAGTATAATATCATGTACTTCAACTAGTCCAGATATTATAAAATGTAAGAGAGCACCCCTGAGCTGAATCCATCTCTCGGCTCTCTCATTACACAGTGCTCGGACTGAATGTGGAGCTGTGACAGGGAATTGGAGCAGCTGTTATTGGGACTGTGTTCTCCCTGGCAGCACTCATGAATGGTGGAATAATCTGGAGAAGCTGTGAGCTCGACTTTTGGAGTAAAGGATCAATTTGGCTGTTTTGGAGTTTCCATCAGAGAATATGTACCAGCGAAACTTTAAAGGCAGAAACAACAATTCACGAGTTCTGCCTGACCCAAACTGTGGCCTTGATGCCGGACTTATCTCAACTCCTCCTGGAATGTTCAGAAAACAACAAAGATGCTTTGACTCAGAGCCCTATAAAGAGAGAGTTGCGACACTCCCATAGACTCCCATAGAAAGAATGGACTGCTGAAGTCACGTGGGTCATGCAGCAGCAGATGGTTCCAAACAGCAGCGGTTCAGCATTGAACGTAGTTCATTCTCCGTGTTTTTCCGGTAAGTTGATGAAAATACGACACATTTTTGCAATTTTTAAGCGTTATCTGACTGTTCTGTACCACATTTTATCAACATTAATACTTCATGTCGCCAGTTTTAGTTAATGAAACATGTTAAATTGCTAGTTGTGTTTTAACTGCAGCTGCTCTGCAACATGACGGTTTAAACGGGTCGATTTCTAATTCAGCGTTTTAAAATATCTATTACTGCTTAAATTTTGAAAAGTGGTCTGTTTTAAATTTATGGTAATTCCAGTTACTGAACTCAACTAGAAAATATTTGGTCTTTTTTCCTGAGAGATTCATTCAACCTTTATTTCTACAGGTAAATCCCATTGAACCTCAAGGACTCATATACAAGAGAGACCTGATTTAACAAAGAATGATGACAACATGACAACAAGACTGACGTCATTTAGTTCAAGTTATAGATCATTTGTCAAAGTCTGCAGCATAAATTGTGACATTATCATTAAAGAAAAACGTGATTGTGGAGATGAGTCAATGTTTTCATGTTTTCCAGGTAAACCAGAGGAGAATGACTTCATGAACTGAATGTTGCATTCAAAGTATCACAAAGGTACAAGATCTCATTTTCTGTCTTCTATTAATCAATAACAGCTTAATCAAGATGTTTGAATAAAATTACTTTAACACCATAACCTTTTCTTATCTAAGCAAAACATTATTCTGAATAAGAATAAGAGGGCAGCGCTAATTATTTTAGCAGCAGCTTCGTGCACTCCGCCCATCTTCGGACGACTGTACGTACATGTTCTCGTTGTATCTCGGTGCAATGCCAATAAAGTTTAATCTGATTCTGATCTTCTCTAGAGCAGGTCATGTGCAGCTTGAAACCTTCTGGTTCACCCTTTGATGTGGTCCCCCCTCGACTCCTAAAGGAGTTTTTATCCTACTCTAGGTCCGTCCATTCTTCATATAGTAAACTGTAGTTTATCAACTGGCGTGGTGCCAAAATCATTTAAACATGCTGCTGTCCAGCCTCTCCTGAAAAAAACAAACCTTGACCCCTCAGTCCTGTCCAACTTCTGACCTGTCTCCAAACTCCCATTTGTTTCTAAAACACTGGAGAAAATATCCTGATGCATGCTCAATAATCCAGGTAGAAAAATCTAAAAAAAGTTAAATCTGGTCCTCTGGACATTCAAAAAAAACCCAAAACAAAGATCCAGTCCCCCGGCACAAACAGAGTAATGTTGTGTATGCTGTTCAGTGTCAGGAGGGTGATCAGTCTTACATCGGGGAAACAAAACAGCCACTGGCCAAAAGGATGGCCCAGCACAGGAGATCAACATCATCAGGCCAGGACTCTGAGGTCTACACTCATCTCCAGGCCAGAGGTCACTCTTTCAGGGATGAAGATGTTCACATCCTGGACCGAGAGGAACGATGGTTTGAGAGAGGAGTAAAGGAGGCCATCTTTGTGAAAAGAAACCGTCCATCATTAAACAGGGGTGGAGCCTCCAGGTTCAACTGTCCCCCTCTTACAATGCTGTGATTGCTAGTATCACTCAGCCCTCTGTGAACAGTAAACAGCCATCAGGTGCTAATGATCCATTGTTAGGCTGATGGTCCTTCTTGAGCATGTGATCAGCTGGTTCTGGTTGTCAGCAGCAAAACTGGTTGATCCACTCTGAGAAGGTGTTATTTAAGAGACTGAGCTGAATACAGCTCCTCAGATTGAGGAAGTCTCTTGGACGAGAGACGAAACGTTTCTACATTTTTTTGTTGATTTGCTTTGTTTTGTTTTTTTTGAATGTCCAGAGGACCAGATTTAACTTTTTTAGATTATTGATTAATGCCAAACCAGTTATTAGTTATGATTCTTTTGAATCACTGTCCCTCAGTCTTTCTCATCCAAAATGGAAATCAGAAAAGCCACTTTTACTAGTTGTTATATATCGTCCACCAGGCGCTTACTCTCAGTTTTTGTCTGAATTATCAGAATTATTAACTGACTTATTATTAAATACTGATAAAATCATCATAATGGGTGATTTCAATATTCATGTAGATGTTGAAAGTGATAGTTTAAGCATAGCCTTTAATAATTTAATAGACTCATTTGGTTTTACCCAAAACGTCCGCACATCTACTCACTCTTATCATCACACTCTTGATTTAGTTCTGACCTATGGTGCAGAGATTAAGGACTTGGTAATAGTTCCTCAAAATCCTGTTCTGTCTGACCATTTCTTAATAACCTTTGAGTTTACATTAAATGACTACACAGTCACTGAGAGTAAATTTCATCTCAGCAGGTGCTTATCAGAAAACGCTGTAACCAAATTGAAACAATCTCTTCCATCAATGTTTCCTCTGTCTTGCAGAGTAATGCATCAGAGAACAGAGACTTAGATCATCTAGTTGATCATCTTACAACTTCAATGCAAACTTCACTTGATAAAATTGCTCCACTGAAAAAGAAAGTAATCAATCAGAGGAAACTGGCTCCTTGGTTCAATTCTGAGTTACGTACTTTAAAGCAGCATCTAGAAACCAGGAGAGAAAATGGCGCTCTACTAATGTTGAAGAATTTTATTTAACTTGTAAAGATAGTCTGCTAACATATAAAAAAGCTCTCCGTAAAGCTAGAACTTTATATTACTCATCTTTAATAGAGGAGAATAAAAATAACCCCAGGTTTCTGTTAGTACTATTGCTAGATTAATTAAAAGTCCCATTTCTGTTGAACCATGTATCCCTACAACTATAAGTAGTGATGACTTCATGAGATTCTTTATAAATAAAATTATTTCAATTAGAGAGAAAATTCAAACCATCCTTCCTTCTACTATCTCTAGTCCCCTGTCAAATGAGACAACTGTAAAAATTTCACTAGAGCCTGATTTATGTTTGGACAGTTTTTGTCCTGTTGAGCTCTGAATTGTCAAAAATAATAACTCATCCAAACCATCCACATGCCTGCTAGATCCCATCCCAACCAGACTGTTTAAAGAGGTATTTCCACTAATTAATGTCCACATTTTGGATCTACTTAATTTGTCTTTAATGGATGGTTATGTACAACAGAGCTTTAAGGTTGCTGTAATTAAACCTTTACTTAAAAAGTCTGATCTTGATTCAGAAATTCTGGCCAACTATAGATCTATATCTAATCTAACTTTCATCTAAAAAATTCTAGAGAAAATAGTTGCAGGTCAGTTGTGTGAACATCTACAAAGAAATAATCTGTTTGAAGAGTTTCAGTCAGGGTTTAGAGCTCATCATAGCACAGAAACAGCACTAGTAAAAGTCACTAATGATATTCTCATGGCCTCAGACAATGGACTTGTGTCTCTACTGGTCCTGTTAGACCTCAGTGCTGCATTTGTTACAGTTGATGATGGGCAAGCAGGCAGATAGTTAGGTATGTAAGTAGTTACTTTATTGATCCTGAAAGAAATTATATGGTGGTCTGTAGCTCACATTCATACAAACAATAAGATAAAAGCACACCAGATAAAAAAATTATATATATATATACATGTCCTTCTCAAAAAATGAACATATTGTGATAAAGGTGATTATTTTCCATAATGAAATGATAAAAATGAAACTTTCAAATATTTCAGATTCATTGCACACCAACTGAAATATTTCAGGTCTTTAATTGTTTTAATACTGATGATTATGGCATACAGCTCATGAAAACCAAAAATGCCTGTCTCAAAAAATGAGCATATCATGAAAAGGTTCTCTAAACCAGCTATTAACCTAACCATCTGAATCAACGACGTAACTCTAAACACCTGCAAAAGATTCCTGAGGCTTTTAAAAACTCCCAGCCTTGTTCATTACTCAAAACCACAATCATGGGTAAGACTGCCGACCTGACTGCTGTCCAGAAGGCCATCATTGACACCCTCAAGCAAGAGGGTAAGACACAGAAAGAAATTGCTGAAGGAACAGGCTGTTCCCAGAGTGCTGTATCAAGGCACCTCAGTGGGAAGTCTGTGGGAAGGGAAAAGTGTTGCAGAAAACGCTGCACAACAAGAAGAGGTGACCGGACCCTGAGGAGGATTGTGGAGAAGGGCCGATTCCAGACCTTGGGGGACCTGCGGAAGCAGTGGACTGAGTCTGGAGTAGAAACATCCAGAGCCACCGTGCACAGGCGTGTGCAGGAAATGGGCTACAGTTGCCGCATTCCCCAGGTCAAGCCACTCTTGAACCAGAAACAGAAGCAGAAGCGCCTGACCTGGGCTACAGAGAAGCAGCACTGGACTGTTGCTCAGTGGTCCAAAGTACTTTTTTAGATGAAAGCAAATTTTGCATGTCATTTGGAAATCAAGGTGCCAGAGTCTGGAGGAAGACTGGGGAGAAGGAAATGCCAAAATGCCAGAAGTCCAGTGTGAAGCACCAACAGTCAGTGATGGTCTGGGGTGTCATGTCAGCTGCTGGTGTTGGTCCACTGTGTTTTATCAAGGGCAGGGTCAATGCAGCAGCTATCAGGAGATTTTGGAGCACTTCATGCTTCCATCTGCTGAAAAGCTTTATGGAGATGAAGATTTCATTTTTCAGCATGACCTGGCACCTGCTCACAGTGCCAAAACCACTGGTAAATGGTTTACTGACCATGGTATTACTGTGCTCAATTGGCCTGCCAACTCTCCTGACCTGAACCCCATAGAGAACCTGTGGGATATTGTGAAGAGAAAGTTGAGAGACGCAAGACCCAACACTCTGGATGAGCTTAAGGCCGCTATCGAAGCATCCTGGGCCTCCATAACACCTCAGCAGTGCCACAGGCTGATTGCCTCCATGCCACGCCGCATTGAAGCAGTCATTCATGCAAAAGGATTCCCGACCAAGTATTGAGTGCATAACTGAACATGATTATTTGAAGGTTGGTGTTTTTTGTATTAAAAACACTTGTCTTTCATTGGTGGGATGAAATATGCTAATTTTTTGGGACAGGCATTTTGGGTTTTCATGAGCTGTATGCCATAATCATCAGTATTAAAACAATTAAAGACCTGAAATATTTCAGTTGGTGTGCAATGAATCTGAAATATATGAAAGTTTCATTTTTATCATTACATTATGGAAAATAATAATAATAATAATCATTTTATTTAAAAAGCGCCTTTCATGACACCCAAGGACACTTTACAGTAAGAACAAAGATCAACAGGAATAAAGAATATAAAATAACAGAATATAAAATACATACAGAATATAAAATGCGTAAAGAATATAAAATACATAGAGCAGAGTTAAGGATAAGCGAGTCTAAAGAGATTTGTTTTCAGAGCAGTCTTGAATATAGAAAGAGAGGTGGTGTTTCTTAAGTCAGGGGGTAGAGAGTTCCAGAGATGAGGAGCAGAGCAGGTGAAGGCCCTGCTCCCCATGGTGGAGAGGCGGGCAGAGGGTACATGGAGGTGTAGTGAAGAGGAGGATCTGAGAGAGCGAGAGGGGATGGAGATGTGTAGGAGGTCAGATAGGTACGGAGGGGCAAGGTTGTGGATAGCTTTAAAAGTGAGAAGAAGAATTTTGAAGACGATGCGTGATTTAACCGGGAGCCAGTGGAGCTGCTGCAGGACTGGAGTGATGTGGTTATAGGAGGAGGTTTGAGTGATGACACGGGCAGCTGAGTTCTGGACCAATTGTAGCTTCTGGGGAGATTTGTTGGGGAGGCCATAAAGAAGGGAGTTGCAGTAGTCAATCCGAGAAGTCACAAGACTGTGCACAAGGATGGCTGTGGAGCGGGGTGTGAGAGAAGGGCGGAGACGGTTAATATTTCGGAGATGGAAATAGGCAGAACGAGT
>NC_056503.1:52810004-52827756 GCF_014905685.2 Nematolebias whitei
TTTTGAGCTCTTTAGCATTTGTCACACAAAGCTTTTAATAAAAAATAATTAAACAAGTTCTCAGCGTCTTTTTGCAGAGAAAAACAACTTTTTACACAAAGGCACGGGTTTCAGCTGTGAATATTGGAGCTTCAACAAGACGGAGGCTTTTCCCGAGGTCGGCCTGTTAGCTTAGCTCGTAGCTTAGCTTCTCAGCTTAGCTACTGTTTCCTATCTTTCAAATAGCTAGATACCCAGTGTAATGCTGGTCCTCTTATACCATATTTATTTAATTTTTCAAGGAGAATAGTGTGGTCAATAGTATCAAATGCTTTTTTTAAATCAACAAAAATACTTCTCCTATTCCGCTCCTGTTTCCTGGAATATCTTACAAAAAGATTTGAAGCTCTCGACCTTGACCTCTCTAAGTGTCTTTAAGAATCTGTTGGACACCTGGCAGGGACCAATGCAGACATGTTCCTGTTGTTAGTTTTCTACATTTGTCTTGGAATCTAGCTGTTTTTTGTTTTGTTACCTTTTCCTTTTAGCCATCCTATTTGTTAAAAAAAAACAAAAAAAACTGTAGTATGAGTTTTTATAACTGTTTATTGTTGTTGCTGTTGTCCATTGTTGTCATCTTTCTTTGTTGAAATCAGGTCTCTCTTGTAAATGAGTCCTCGAGGCTCAATGGGATTTACCTGTAGAAATAAAGGTTGATTGTGTAGTGATGTAGGGTTAGTTAGCGTAGGAGCTCCACTACAATCAATATTTAATGACGGGTTCTCTCTTTTTCGAGCTACTTGACAGATATGTGACAGAGATACTGTGTGGGAGATGGTCTATTCAGTGACGTGAGACGTTAATTTTCTTTGACCCATCAAAATGAATGTGGTCATTTATTAACAGAATCAAAATTTAACATCAACATTGTACACTTGATTATTCTGATTGAACGCAATAACACAGCTTAATTAATGAGCTTTACAATGAGAAATCATACGGCCATGATTTCTCACTTGCAACTAATTACAACAGACATATCCTTAGATCTTAAATCAATATCTGCAGACTTTTAGCTTATCTTTTACTGGCAAGATAGAAGAAGTTTTAAAGATGGGAAATGAAGGAGTTTAAATGGAGAGGAAAAAGATGGATGAGGATGTATGTCTGTAGACCAGAACAACACGCTCCTTTGAAGCGCAGTTCGCCTGCGGTACACTGGTAGTGAAGCTCAACGACTCTTTACCTTTGGCGGAGGATGAATCCGCGGCGGTCAAGAGGTCCCTGGTACGCTGCCTTTCAGCGTCTCCTCAGGGCGGCTGCGACTCGGCAGAAGTCGTGAGAACTAGTTCCACAGAACAAACCTCCTCAGAAGTTATAAAGTTTTCACCGGGTGGAGTCACAGCGAGGCATCGTGGCTCCTACAGGAACTCCAGCCGCACCTCATCAGTATCAGAAGAACTTAACGGGACTCTGAGAAGACTCAGAGGAACTCAGAACTTCAGTTCTCTCCCAGAACTCCGGTTCATGTCTCAGAACTTTTCTGTTCGGTTCTGCTCTCAGAACTGACTGGAACTAGGAAGTGTCGACATTTACAGAGTTCTGTTTCCGGTCCCTTCTGGGAGTCCTGATTGGTTGAAAGAACCAACAGGGGTGTGGTTTTAGTGACGTAAGAGGTTACTACAAGTCAGAAAAACAGCGGAGATGTTTAAGAACAGACAGAGAAATGTTTTGGAGCAGACAGAGAAATGTTTAGGCGAAATGACAGACCCCAGGTGCCAGCTTCTCTGTTTCTGTCTGAGAGGTTTAAAAACATGACAGTTCGTTCCAATAAACTTGTTTGCGACTGTCTCCGACTTTTGACCGACATCACTCCTTCTCATTTCAGACAGAAGATCAAAAAATGCATAATTACTTTGTAACAGACATCTAACTTGATTTCTACTTTGAATGAGGATTAAAAATCATTAATACTGTTTCATAGTTGATTTAAAATGAGTGGTTCACTTCAACAGTTAAAATGGTTTGAACTAAACACTTTTGATTATCAAGACATTTGTAAAAATAGTAATGATAATAAAAAGAGAGTGTTCTTTCAATTGATTAGTTCAGGATACAATTAGAAAGTCTCTGGATGAGCTTAATTTGTATTTCTGGATTCAAATCAATGAAATAACAGTTCCTGTCCCATGAAGGTCCTCAGGGTCAGGTTTTGACCTGAGGCTTAGTTCACTACAATTGATACTAACACAATATTGTTTTTGATCGACAGCAGTAGTTATTAGTTCTATTATTTCCATGAGAGCCATTCATGTAGAGTTTTTTTGCTCTAAACCCATACTGACTGCTACTTAGAATGTTTTGTTTAGTAATAAATTTATCTAATCTGGTCACAAATAGTTTTTCTAGAATTTTTGAGAACTGTGGTAATAAGGATATTGGTCTATAATTATTGAACACACATTTATCACCATTTTTAAAGAGAGGAACTACCTTAGCTACTTTCATATTGTCTGGAAATATTCCTTTTGAAAATGATAAATTACAAATATATGTAAACGGCTCGATAACATAACTCATTATGTCCTTTACAAACATCATATCCATGTCCACCCAGTCTTTTGATCTCTTATCTGTAAGATTTTTTACTACATTCATTATTTCTTCTTTGTCAGTTCCATTAAGAAAAATACTGTTGTCACAACTTATAACTGAATGGTTCACATTATTGTCTACTTTTGGTATTTTAGCTGCAAGGCTTGATCCAACGTTCACAAAATGATGATTAAATCCATTTACAATTTCATTTTCATCATGGATTTCATCGTCATCCTTCAGAAAATATTGTGAAATACTTGTTTTTGCTTTATGACTTTTCAGAACACTATTTATTACTCGCCATGTAGCTTTCATATCACCATTACTTTTATTTAATAAATCACTATAATATTCCTTCTTGTGTTTCCTTATAATCGCTACTAATTTATTTTTATACTTCTTATATTTCTCTTCAGCCTCTTGTGTTCTCAATTTAAGAAACATATATACAAATAATTCTTTTTTTTACAAGCATTTCTCAACCCTTTCGTCATCCATGGTTGGTCAACAACATTTCTCTTTGTACAATTATTTTGCAAACAATTCTTTTCATACAGAGCTCATAAAATATTCATAAACTCATCATATGATCTGTTCACATCATCAACATACACGTCTTTCCAGCTTTGTTTATGTAAATCATCTTTTAATTTATCCATTGCTTTTTTTGATGTGTTTATTGTTTTTTCCTTAGTTGTAATTTCTTTTGTAATGCTTTGATCATTTTTATAAATCATGAAAACTGGTAAATGATCACTCAAATCACTCGTTAAAATACCTCCCATCACATCCCCATTTGTTACATTTGTGAAAATATTATCGATTATTGTAGCACTATGAGTTGTAATTCTTGTTGGTTTTGATATTAACGGATAAAGATTTAAACTACACAATGAATTTGTAAATGTACTGATGTTATTTGAATCTGTTTTAATTCCCAGGTCAATATTAAAGTCTCCACAGAAAAAAATGTTTTTATTAAAACTCTTGTGCAATAGTTGTACGATTTTATCAGTGAATATTTCTATATTTGATCCTGGAGATCGATATACACAACTTATCAATATGTTTTTATCATTCTTGTTTATTATTTCTATTGTTATTATTTCCATGATATTATCAACAATTATTGACATTTCATTAATTAACTTAAATTTTATTTCATTTTTAACAAATAGAGCCACTCCACCACCTCTTTTGTTGCTTCTGTTCACATGATATAATTCATACCTTCCATGTGAACATTAGTTGTGTTTTCATCGTTGAGCCATGTCTCTGACAGTGCTATTATTGTAAAAGTTCTGTTTAGCTGTTTTAAATAATCTGTTATTTTGGATATATTTGCATTTAAACTTCTACTATTAAAGAGAATAATAGAGAGACCTCCATTTGTCATATTGATGTCATTAAACTGTTCTTCATTGTAATATTCACAGTCTTTTATTACAGGAAAAAAATTTGTATCAATCACATCTTCAACATTTTATATTTTAAACTAAGTCTTCGTATGTTGCCATGTTTTAATGTATTTGTTTATTTTATGTTTTGTTAATTTCTTGTTAGTGAAGTTATGTCAATGATTTATCATCTGTCTTTTCCTGAGCTCATTTTAGTCTTATGTAGTGGACTAGGTCTCCGGTCAAAACCTGCCTCTGAAGACCTTCATGGGACAGGAACTGTTATTTCATTGATTTAAATCCAGAAATACAGATTTGCTCATCCAGAGACTGTCTAATTGTATCCTGAACTAATCAATTGAAAGAACACTCTCTTTTTTATATTATCATTATTATTTTACAATATCTTGATAATCAAAGTGTGTTTAGTTCAAACCATTTCTAAATGTTGAAGTGAACCACTCATTTTAAATCAACTGTGAAACAGTATTAATGATTTTTTAATCCTCATTTAAATTAGAAATCAAGTTAAATGTCTATTTTACAAAGCAATTATGCATTTTGATCTTCTGTCTGAAATGAGAAAGAGTGATGCCGGTTAAAAGTCGGAGACAGTCAAAAACAAGTTGTTAGAACGGGCTGTCGTGTTTTTAAAACTCTCAGACAGTAAATAAGAGAACTGGCACCGGCAGTGTTTCTCACTTCGCCAAAACATTTCTCTGTCTGTTCCTAAAACATTCTAGCTGTTTTCTTGACTTGAAAAAACCCTTTTACATCACTAGAACCACACCCCTGTTGGTTGCCTCAACCAATCAGGACTTACTAAAAGTGACCGGAAGCAGAACTCTTTAAAAGTCGACTCTTCCTGGAACTATTAGTGTGCTGAGTTCTTCTGAGTCTTCTGGAGTAATGTCTTCTAGAGTTTTCTGAGGTTCTGGGAGAGTTCTAGCTGTTCTGGAGTTCTGGAGTTTTTCCACTGCTGAGTGGAAATTCTGACTCAGTTTTCCAGGCTGATGGAGTCATCCATCTCTGCCGGAGTCACGGCGTCTCACTGTGCCTATCACCAGGCGAATGCCCTACAACTTCTGAGGAAGTTTGTTCTATTGAACGGAGTATCTCACGACTTCTGCCGAGACGCAGCCGCCCTGAGGAGACGCTGAAAGGTAGCGTGCCAGGGACCTCTTGACCGTAGCGGACCCATCCTCTGCCAAGGTAAAGAGTCGTCACGAGGTTCACTACCAGTGTACCGCGGGCGAACTGCGCTTGAAAGGAGCGTGTTGTTCTGGTCTACAGAGATACATCTTCCTCCACACCTTCCTTTAAACTCCTCCATATTTCCCATCTTTAAAACTCTTCTATCCTGCCAGTAATTAATCTAGATATCTTCAGAAATGTCTGTTGTTTTTATTAAGTAAAACGTGCCAAGTTTTATTAATCAGAGCCGACCAGAATAATCAAGTGTACAATGTTTGATGTTAAAATTTTGATTCTGTTAATAAATGACCATATTTATTTTGATGGGTCAAAGAAAATTAACGTCTCATGTCACTGATTAAACCATCTACGCACAGTACCTCTGTCACATGGCGGTAAGTAGCTCGAAAAAGAGAGAACTCGTTATTTTAAATATGACTGTAGTGAAGCACTGAAGCTAACCTAGCCTTTTAGAACACTACATCTGGTGGCCCGTACGGTCTCTAAAGAGCTTCTAGTGGCCGCACAGGGTCTCTAAAAGAGATAATTTAGGACCCATCCTCCTCTTTAGACATTTTGGGGCCGTACGAATGTTTAAAGAGGTGTGAATTATATGTGACGAAGTCTGTGTTATTGTAGCATGACGCTCATGTTGGCATGAAAAGGTCCGTACTTTTGAGCTTGGTACAGGCATGGTTCATGCTTGTGGTGTTCAGAGAGCTGAAAGCAATGTCAATGTGTCCGTGTTAAATCTGTAGAGTGTACATCTGTGTGTATAACGTGTAACTAAGCTGATGCTGTGGAAAAAAACACTGTATTCTGTTTTAAACTGTAGCAGAGAGGGTTCTGCTGTCTGACCCAGTTCTGTTCACTGGACTCGTTGAATGAGTGGTGTTTTAAATGGATAAAACGCTGTTTTAAAGCTGAGCGCCGACTCAGACCACTGTTAAATGCTGATCCGTTACATTTTTAACAGTAAATTGTGAATTTTGGAGGTTTAATGGGCGATTGTGACCGGACTTTTCAGGCTAACTGCTAGCTAGAATCACGAGCTGTGATTGGTTGAAAACCGCTTTTTGGGGCGCTCTGATTCGCTGAGAAACTGTTGACGTATCTGTGCATCCACTCCCTCTGATGTCAGATTGTAAAGCCCACCCCGTTGCTCACGTGTCTGTAAAGTCACGTGACCCCGGAAATGTATCTCGGTTCAACCGAGCCCTCCTCTGTGTTTAAAATCGCTAAATGAAGCCTGCCACTGTTCCCAAAACTCATGTTTTCATGCAGATAGACGTGCTTGTTAAAGCGACGCCACGTTTAAGCTTTAAATCCATTCAGGAAGTGCTGATTTGACCGTGTTAGACCGTGTGCTACGTCTAGCTAACGGCTAACAACCAGATGTCAACAGAACAGAACAGTTCACAGGAAGTTGTCATAGACTTCTCCTGGTAAAAATAAGCTTACACCGCCACCTGCTGTTGAAAGAGGGGTGTAACAGTTTTCCTGAAAGGAGGCTGCTCACTGCCTTTAATTAATTTTTTGTTAATCCAGCCTGGTTTATGAGTTACTGTCAATAGCAAATTTCTGGTATATAGAACTGCTTAAAAAGCGTTTGAAAACTAAAGTTGCTGTGAGACTTTTAGAAAAATTGCAGGTTTATTTAATTTTAAGTGCTTTAGAGTAAATGAACACTAACATAGCCTGGCTCTTGTATCTGTTAGAAATAAGCACATTAAGTAACTAGCTAAGAAAGCATTTACTTAGAATATTCATGCATTGGGGTAAAACCTACAAATAGGTGCCCATTCATTTGAATAAGTTGGCTTATAACAGTATTGTTGAGTGGTCCCAGAGCTAAAATAGTGTGTGAAACTCACTGCTCACTTGAATACAAATATTTACCTGTTAAAAACTCTAAAGTTGGCAACTGTTTAACCAGATAAGTGCTGAACAGTGAATAACCATGGCAGATGTGACAGAAAAGAATATTGATCCTTGTGAGGAGAAGGACTGGTTGGAGAGAGCGTTAACGCTGCTTACAGAATCCTTATATCCATATGGTGAACAGGTGGACAGCATGAACTCAAAAGAGTTATTGGACGAGCTGAAGGATGTTGCAGAGGGTGTGACCTCTACAGCCAGAATAAAGTCAAGCTATGACCAGCTGGCTAAATTGGCACTCTTATTGAAAGCAACATTTTATAGGGAGGCAAACAGAGCTGAAGACCTTGCAATAAGGTTAAACAGCGAAACAGAGGAGTACCTCAAACTCGAGGCACAGTCTAAATTTGATAAGAAGACCTGTGCGAATGAGTTACAACATGAGAGGGAGCTCTCACAAGCTCAGCTGTCATTACAAGCTCACTCATATGAGGAGAAGCTGAGGGAGGGACAGATTAAGTGCCAAACACTGTTTTCAGACAATGATGCGCTACAACAACAGTTGCAGCTCACATCAAAAGCTCTGAACGAGTGCAGACTGGAAAAGGCGGCGTTAGTACAACAAGGCGTGCGTTTGCAGAGTGAATGTCATACATCACAGGAACGCTTAAAAGCCTGTGAGGCGAAACTAGCCGCTGCAACAAATGAGATTTCTGACGTGGGGCAAGGTTGTCTGGAACTCAAAGACGAACAAGGTCAGAGTCCAGGTCACCCACCACCACCTCAGAAGGATTTTGCTGCACCTCCTGCTCTTAATCCCATTCCGTCACCTCCACATGAGTCTAGCGACATACTTCCACGTGCCATTTTGGTTCCTACGATACCGATAATACAGCCTTTGCTCCCAATTTTGGATTTGCACAAAATTGCAAAATATGTCAATCGCTTTGAGCCAGGGCCGTTGGGTTCAACTGACACTAAGGCCTATCTGGACAACCTTGACTTCCAATTAAGAAACTATCTCAACGCTACAGTTGAGGATAAAGTAGGTTTGATCAGGCTCACTTCATCCAGGACGGTGTTTTCCTTCATAGAGCGTCAACCTGATGCCACAAGAAAGGATTACTGCCTGTTATGTGCTGCTCTTATGAAAGAGCATTCCCCTTGCACGGGACCTGGCGGTTATCCAGCCGCTGACAAAGTCATGCAAGGTAAGAATGAGCACCCCAGGGCATATTATTCCAGGATTTTGCAGGCTTATTTTGGTTGCAGGAACGAGGCCAACATGGAGGAAGAGGAACCGTTTAAGTACGTGTTCAACAAAATCTCTACCCTGACATAAGGATGTCAGTGCAAATGATGGCTAATTTCAAAGAGAAATCCATCAGTGAGATAAAAAGTTGTGCTGTGAATGTCTTTGAAGCCCGTTCACAGGCCAAAACACCCATTGAGGTGTTCCCAGGTGAGAGGATTCCTGCCCAGTCATTAGAATTGGAAGGGACGAGATCTTCGACTCCCCCTCCCAAAAAAGGCGAGAGGAAACGAGGTTTCCCAGCAGCCAAACCACATCAGGTGAGTGCCCCCTGGTCCAGACGAGATCCTAAATGGTTTCCCAAGGAACCAGAGGATGAACGATCGTACCAGAAGGGGGCGAATGCCCTAAGGGTAAAAAGTATGGCACCAAAAGTGACCCATACAACCAGGGATCCCACTGGGAACCCCAAAGGGGGGGTACTGTTTCCCCACCACGTCGGGCTGAACAGCCTGAGACGAAAAAGAAACAGCAGCAGGTCCAGAAAAAGAACCGCGGTCCTCTGAGCTCGGACAAGACAGGGTGAATCGGTTGTTGGACTTGGTGGAAGGTGTTGCCAAGGACAAACGACCTAACGCTTTGTTTGGCGATATCATTGCTGATAAGTCAGAGCACACAGACAACACCGATACTGCTGTCACAGACAGTCACCATGACGCTGTTGTTGTATACTCTGACACGCCCTCACCTGAGATAGGGGGGGTACAATCACACGTCACCGACGGTGACCCGTCACAAACTGAAACCTCGGAAAAAGCAATAGCTGTGCTAACGGTTCAGTCCAAACAGGGTGACACAAACAACAACGCTGCCGCTGCCATGGACAGCCACCAAGACCTTGTTGTTACAAACAATGAGAGCTCCTCAACACACGGTGAGCGGGTGATCTCATACCTCAATGACGGAAGCCCGTCAACAGCCGAACTCTCAGGAGCAGAAGCAACTGCACCAACGGTTCAGAAAAACCAGGATTACACAGATGAAGGTAGACGTGAGAAGAACCGTCGGCCGAAACCTCCAAGGTTCCTGTGTAACCTGATCAGAAAGGGGGTCGCTGAGAAAGCTTACCTGTCGATCACACTTGAAGGAGTCCTCACACGTGAAGCCCTACTGGATGGTGGAGCCGACATAACTATTATGTTAGTCAAACTGTTCGAGGAGCTCAAGACTACCGCTAATAGTGTTCACAGGGGAATACCTCTCATAGAATGTGCTACAGGGCTGCAGGGCCTCGCGGAGGCGAAGATAACCCTAACAGCTATAGCTATGGTTCGCATGCAGGTTGGCGAGATGACACTATACCACCCGGTATATGTGTCTCCGGTTGACTCATTCCCATTTTTGGTCGGCCAGGATTTTATAAATCGCTTTGACGCGATTATAGATTATGGTAAACAGACAATGTGGGCTAGAGTGAGCAAACCCTTGCCAATACTCATGCCTCATGAGACAGTCACAGACTGCCCAACAGCAGGCACTGCAGAAGGCACCGAGGACCTCTCGACAGAGAACACAGTCCTGGTAAGTTATTCTTCAAACGCATGTGGAACCGAAAACACCCAACCAGTGAAACCGACTCTGACTGAACAACTAAGCCTCCTCTGCAAGCTGAAACAGTCAGGGCCCACCGGATACTACCTACCATTGGTAGTTCAAGGAGTAGAGATCCAAGGATCCCACACCAAAGATGCTGTACTGTCGTCGGGGACAGATAAACCAGCTATCAAGGACGGAGCCGTGGACGGCCCTCAGAGGTCCTTTGACCGCTCCTGGCTGCTCGCAACTCTGTCAGTACAACCTACAGCCGAGGTAATGGCAGTCACATGTGCACAGGCTACAGCCAAGCCGGCTGACAACACAGTCTCTGTACAACCCGTGCTGACTGACCCAGACATCATCCAACTTCAGAAGATGGATCCTGCAATAAACTCGATGATGCTGTATTTGACTGACCCAGGGAAAAACACTCCGTCCGAAGCCAACCTGAATTCCAATCCAGACCTTAAAGCCCTCTTTCAGCTGCGCAACCAGCTAAAACTACTCAAGGGCATCCTAACTTTAGCTCATGGAGCGACGTCCTCACCCGTGTTCGCGGTCCCCCATGACCAAAGGGGGGTGACGTTAGTTAGGGTAATGTTACCAGACGCGATAACGTGATCTCAATACGATAACGATACGATAACGTGATTGCAATACGATAACGATACGATAACGTGTGCATCTTGGGGAATTGGACAAGTGTACCAAATTTCATGTTTCTACAACAAACTAAGGTTAATGTGGAGGGTGTTTTGAAAATTTCTAGGTGGCGCTCTTGAGCCGTTTCTGTTGCGGTTTTTGCCACGCCCTTAAAATACGTAATTTTTCACCAGTCCTGATGCGTCCGCCAAATTTGGTGACTTTTGGGATATGCTAAGGCCCCCAAAACGCCAATTCATTTGGCGGAAAAAATTGCAGCTCGGGCCTGAACAGAGCGATTACAATAGGCATTGCAGCGCTTCGCTGCTTGGGCTTAAAAAAATATCAGTATCGGTTATCGGCCAAATAAGTTTTAACATATCAGCATATCGGATATCAGCCAAAAATCCAATATTGTACATCCCTAAATTCTTGTTAAATTTCTTCTGTGCATGCTCCCAAGGCCGCCAATTGGCAGCCCATTGATTTTTGGCACAACACCAGCCCACATTTCCGGGTTGTCAGCAGTGACGTATAATAGATGCAACGTATATGGTGAAGCAACATGTTTATGGCATTTTCCTCTTTTTGAGACATATTTGGACTGATGCAACTTGTAGGGCGGTGCGGCAAGTACGTCGGAAATCACGGTAATCATGTTTGAAGATGAATATCTGCTTTCTAGCCGTTATTTTGAATGTGTTCAATAATTTTTCAAACAGCTGATGGCTGGTACCACATCTTGGTGTCAAAATGAAAAATGTTTTGCATATATTCATGTTGAAATACTGTAAATGCAGGAACAATGGTACAAAATAGTGATCATAACTACCTTGTGCTTGGCAGTACGTTTCCTGTCTGTTCGAAAGTCATCATCCTTGTCACAATGAGAACTCAAAAAAGCTTGACACTTTTCAGACCTACGAGAGACTATAGTTGTTTCCTTTTGAGACGTTTCTGGTAATGGAACTGAAACACAGAGAAGACAAAACATACATTGATACAATAAAAAATACAGGAATGATTCATTATCTCTGCTGAAAACACAACACCCTCTGATTTTTGGAATGAGTCAGTCACAATGTGCCAAATATCATCTCGCATGAAGTTAACACCATTGTTGGGAAGAAAATGCAGTTTTTAAGTACTTAAATTGACAAAACAACCGTGTATCTTTTAGGGCAGGAGTGTCCAATACGTGATCTACCGGTCCATCTCAAAGGTATTCTGGGTAGATGTTATAGCATTAAAAAAATAAGAGTCAGCCCATCATCCATCTATGAAATTTGTCAAATGATTAACAGACAGGACAGCCAGTCTGAGGCACTGTTTACGCGACATGAAATGTTCAGCCGTCCATTTACAGACAACAGCGTCATTCTCTCTGAAATCAAAGGTTTCTGAATCCAGGTCTCAGGGGCCGTTATTTTGAGTGAAACTGCAGTTTTCTCTCTGTGGTTTGGCTGTTCATTTACACAACACCAGCCCCCACACCCCCCACCTACTCACCATTGCTTAATCCAGAAGTTTTTCAATCCACCTCTAAGGGTGGAGGTTTTCAGCTGACCGCCCGCTGAGGTGTGAAATGCTCCCGCAGAGGTTGAAGCACATGCACACTACAGCCATACATTTCATGCACGTGCAGACAACAACATATCTCAGATCAGAAGATCAGTTCCTCCAAATCCGAGGCCATGGTCTTGAGCCAGAAAAGGGTAGAGTGCCCTCTCCGGGTCAGGGAGGAGGTCCTGCCCCAAGTGGAGGAGTTCAAGTATCTTGGGGTCTTGTTCACAAGTGAGGGAAAAATGGAACGTGAAATCAAGTCAAGTCAAGTCATCTTTATTTGTAGAGCACAATTTAAAACAGATAAACTGTTATCAAAGTGCTTAACAGAAATGTAGCAAAACATAGACAGCAAAACAAAAACATCATACAGAATTAAAATTACTGGAGCAATAACACACACTAATGATCACACTAAGGAAAAACAAGCAGTAAAAATAAACGTCAATCATAAAACAACAGAATTTAAAATGAGGTACACAGAACAAAATAAACTAACTCACACCGTATTAAACGCCAGAGCAAACAGGTGCGTTTTAAGGAGGGATTTGAACATCAGGAGGGAGGAGGCCTGCCTGATGTTGAGGGGCAGGTTGTTCCACAGGTTGGGACCTCTGACTGAAAAAGCTCGATCCCCTCGGAGCTTCAGGCGTGATTTTGGAACGACCAAAAGAAGCTGGTCCGATGATCTCAGGGCCCGAGACGGAACATATGGTTCCAGGAGCTCGGAGAGGTAGAGGGGTGCGAGGCCATTTAGGCACTTATATGTCAGGAGGAGAACTTAAAATCCGAGTCAAAAACCACCCCGAGATTTCTAACAGTGTGCTTGAGATAGGGCTGAAGTGAGTCCAGGTTTGCAGGATCTGAGGAGGCAGCTGAGCTAGGACTAAAGACGATGACTTCAGTTTTCTGGTCGTTAAAACTGAGAAAATTTGAAGTCATCCATGCCTTAATGTCATCTAGACATTTGAGGAGAGGGTGGATGGAACGAGCACTGGCTGGTTTCAGTGGCAGGTAGATCTGGCAGTCATCGGCATAGCAATGGAATGAGATGGCATGTTTTCTTAAGATGGATCCCAGTGGGAGCAGATAGAGCGAGAAGAGAAGGGGTCCAAGGATCGAGCCCTGTGGGACCCCGCAGGAAAGAGGGACCGAAGTGGACAGACTTTCACCAACCTTGACACAAAAAGTCCTGTCAGAGAGGTAAGAACGGAACCAGTCTAAAGCAGCTCCTGTAATCCCAACCCAGTGTTCGAGCCGTGAGATGAGGATACTGTGGTCGACGGTGTCAAAAGCAGCAGTAAGATCAAGGAGTACAAGTACCACATAGTGACCAGAATCGTTTGAAGTTAAAATGTCATTGCAAACCCTAACCAAAGCTGTTTCTGTGCTGTGGAGTTGCTTAAAACCAGACTGAAAGACCTCAAAGATTTTGTTCTCAGTTAAAAATTGATTCAACTGAGTAAAAACTATTTTTTCTAGGATTTTGGACAGGAAGGGAAGCTTTGAGATTGGTCTGTAATTTGAGTGCACTGAGGGGTCAAGTCCAGGTTTCTTGATTAAAGGAGTGACTACTGCATTTTTAAAGGCCTGTGGAACCACGCTTGTAGCAAAGCTACTGTTAAGAATATTAAGAACAGCGGGCCCAATCGCTGGTAGAACCTGTTTGAACAGTGAGGGAGAGATTGGATCAGAAGGGGAGCCTGAGGGTTTCATGTGACCAACAACTTTGTTTAACAATGGGAGTGTGATTGGATTGAAATTCCTGAAAGTGGCTGAACATGGGACAAAAACCGATGGGTCAACTGAGGAGCGGGGGATGGAAGATCTGATCAGCTCTACCTTACCAACAAAGAATCTTGTGAAGTCGTTACAGACGTCCACAGAGGCGTCCATGCATTCAGACAAAGGGCCATTAAGAATGGAATTTACTGCTGTGAAAAGGGTGCGGGGGTTGTTTTTATTTTCACTGATCAGTTGGGAGAAGTATTTGTTTTTTTCTGATTTGACGGTGTTTTGGTAATTTTTTAAACAGGTTTTTAGCAAAATGAAAGAAACCTGGAGTTGGTCCTTTTTCCATTTGCGCTCTGCTCTCCTGCACAGTCGTCTCGCTGCCCTGGTGGTCTCGTTTATCCACGGGTACTGGGTTCTCCTTGCTTTCCTGACTTTCAGTGGGGCCACCAGATCCAAGATCTTGGTGCAGGTCTCATTGTGGTGACTAAGCAGCTCATGAGTACTGACACAGGCAGAGGTATCAGGAGTTGAAACAGCAGTGGTGATAAAAGCAGAGGAAAAACGAGCAGAGGTTGAAGGGTTAAATACACGACAGGTCCTAGGTGGAGTGGGGGATTTAGACTCACGAGCAAGAGAGATTTCAAATGAGATGGGTTTGTGATCGAATATGATAGCATCCCCAATTTCCAGATTTAACACAGATACACCATAAGACAAAACAATATCGAGAGTGTGCCCCTGCTGATGCGTGGGGCCAACAACATTTTGCACCAGGTTTAGAGAGTGGATCAGATTTAGAAAGTCCTGCACCAAAGGCTTCTCAGGGCAACAGACGTGTATATTGAAGTCCCCTAGAATCAGCACACGGTCGTATTTTAACAGTATTCCAGTGAGAAAGTCAGACAGTTCATTGATGAAGCCTGTTGATGATTTGGGGGGTCTGTAAAGAGCAGCAACCAGGATGGGGTTGGAGCGGCCCAGTTCAAAATGCAGCAGCTCAAAGGTCTCAAAAGCTGCTGTCAGAAGTAGTCTGCATTTCCAAATTTTCTTAAAAAGAGCTAAAACTCCTCCACCTCTTCCAGATGGCCTCGGGCAGTTAAGAAAAGTACAGTCTGCAGGCACAAGTTCAGTAAAAACGCTTGACTCACCAGGAGGAAGCCAGGTCTCCGTCAGAAACAAGAAGTCCAGGTTATTGGAGCAGAAGAAGTCATTCATTATAAAAGTTTTGGTTGATAAAGATCTCACATTGAGGAGAGCAAACCTCGTTAGGCCAGCAGCTGGGAGAAAAGTTGAGGGGAGGACGCTGATCAGCGGCCTCAGGTTGTTTACGTCGGGCCTTCGCCTCCTCCGGCCAGAGGAAGCGCAGCTTCGCGCGCGTCCGCCGCGAAGTCCAGAATGAAGAGCCTGAATCCGAGAGCCGCCGGACACAGCAGGGTCGTTGGTACACTCCGACGGGACAGCAGTAGATGGTGCAGCCGATGGACCAGGGCAGGCCCCGATCAGCTGGAGACTTTCGGACCCACCGCAGCTGGGCGCGCGCCCGCTGCGCGGTCCGGGACAAACAGCCGGAGTCCGAGAGCCGCCGGACACAGCAGGGTCGTTGGGACAGACCGATCGGGTGGCAGGAGATGGTGCAGATGAAGAACCCAGGCAGACCTCGATCAGCTGGAGACTGTCGGAAACTTCGCAGCTGAGCGCGCGCCCGCTGCGCACCTCCGACCCCACGTTCTTCAGCGGGCAGGACTCCGCGAGACATCCAGGTGGAGGATCCTCAGTCCGGTGGTCAGCTGTTGCTGAGGAGCGAGCGAGGCTCGCTTTGAGCCTCACGAGGCGGCCAGCACGTCTCCCGCGGCGGCGGGAGCGATGTTTCCGTGCAGGCAGGAAAACATCACGGCGAAGGCAAGCAGGGACGCTCCCGAGCAGTGGAGGTGGGGGCCCAGAACCTCGGTAGAAATGATCGTACGAGGCGAGATGTTTTGTGGAAAATTGTAGATTTAGAAGTTGCTCACGATCATACACCAGCAGTGAGTTGATGTTATTGAGGAAGAATGATAAAAATAGCAAAAAAACAAACAGAGTGGAGAGAGGTGAACGGCAAGCCACCAGCTCGGGCGCCATCTTGAATCCTTTTTTGATATCAATCAACCTTTATTTAGACAGGTAAATCCCATTGAGCCTCGAGGACTCATTTACAAGAGAGACCTGATTTCAACAAAGAAAGATGACAACAATGGAATACAGCAAAAACAATAAACAATTATAAAAAGTCATAATACAGGTTTTTTTTGTGTTTTTTTTTGTTGTTTTTTTTACAAATAGAATGGCTAAAAGGAAAAGGTAACAAAAAAACAAAAAACAGCTAGATTCTAAGGCGAATGTAGAAAACTAAAAACAGGAACATGTCTGCATTGGTCCCTGCCAGGAATCCAACAGATTCTTAAAGCCACTTAGAGAGGTCAAGGTCGAGAGCTTCAGATCTTTTTACAAGATATTCCAGGAAACAGGAGTGGAATAGGAGAAGGCCCTTTTGCCTAGTTCAGTCCTCACTGAGGGAACACTGCAGGTAATAATGTCCTGAGAGCGCACGCTGTAGCTGCACTCACACAGAGACATGTAGGAGGAGATGTATGAAGGCAGCAGACCAAGAAGTGATTTAAAGATGAAAATGTACCAGTGAGAGAGTCTGTGTGAAGTTAATGATGTCCAGTTAACGATAGGCGGATAGGTGCAGCGTCTGCAGTGAAGCGAGCGCTGTACAGATCTGTCGTGGTGAAGAGAGAGCTGAGTCAAAAGGCAAAGCTCTCAATTTACCGATCGATCTACGTTCCTACCCTCATCTATGATCATGAGCTTTGGTTGTGACCGAAAGAATGAGATCTCGAATACAAGCGGCCAAAATGAGTTTTCTCCGCAGGGTGTCTAGGCTTTCTCTTAGAGATTAGGGTGAGAAGCTCGATCATCCGGGAGGGACTCAGAGTAGAGCTGCTGCTTCTCCATGTCGAGAGGAGCCAGTTGAGGTGGCTCGGGCATCTGGTTAGGATGCCTCCTGGACGCCTCCCTGGTGAGGTGTTCCAGACACGTCCCACTGGGAGGAGACCCAGAGGAAGACCCAGGACACGCTGGAGGGACTATGTTCCTCGGCTGGCCTGGGAACGCTTCAGGATTCCCCCGGAGGAGCTGGACCAAGTGGCTGGGGAGAGGGAAGTCTGGGCCTCCCTACTTAAGCTGCTACCCCCATGACCCGACCCCGGATAAGCGGAAGAAAATGGATGGATGGACTTTGAAAGAGCTCAGAATGATCTGTATTACCTGTAGCTCAGTCAGGGAGTGCAGCAACGTCTCCACCGTCATTAAAACCTGTCGTGGGTCCATTATGGGTGCTCAGCTTTGTTTATGTTCATTCAGGAAGTAAACTGGAAGTAGAACTTCTGTGTTTTTTAAGGAGAGTTTACCACTCTGCGTATGTCAGTACATCTGTTTAGGACAAAGCCTGTTGCATGTAAATGCTCATCTTAAACAGATTGTGCCCATGTAAACAATACATTTGAATTATTTAATCTGAAAACATTTCAATCCGGTCAAATCAAGGATTATGGTTAGAAAGGGCATTATTTCAGATTTTTATAAAGTGCTTATCTCTAACTCACCAGAGAACTCAAGTAAAACACTTATGAAATGGAATGTGGACCTACCATCAACCATCGAAGAACAGGATTGGGAAAGGGCCCGTGCAAAAATTCACACAATGTCCATAAATAGCCATCTTCGAGTACTACAATTTAAATGGCTAATGTGCATGTATGTTACTCCTGTCCATTTAAATAAATACAATAATAACAACCCAGATCTTTGTGCAAAGTGTAACTCTAAAGTTCAAAAAGCGTTCAATACAAAAACAACTGGACTTTATTTGTAACAG
>NC_056503.1:52827856-52838988 GCF_014905685.2 Nematolebias whitei
CTGTTACAAATAAAGTCCAGTTGTTTTTGTATTGAACGCTTTTTGAATTCATCATGTCCTGGATGACTGAGAATCTTCACCAGCATGTAACTCTAAAGGGACTTTAATACACTGCATGTGGGGA
Source organism: Nematolebias whitei (assembly GCF_014905685.2). Taxonomy (NCBI): domain Eukaryota; kingdom Metazoa; phylum Chordata; class Actinopteri; order Cyprinodontiformes; family Rivulidae; genus Nematolebias; species Nematolebias whitei. The sequence goes on from NC_056503.1 coordinate 52,827,981, forward strand.
TGCACACAAATTAACACATTTTGGAAGGAGGTGAGATATAATTGAAAAAATTATCTCAAAAGAAAATTACACTGGTTCCTAAATTGTTCCTATTAGCCTTATATCCTGAGAAACATAATTTTAGAAAAACAAAATGCACTTTTATAGATATATGGCTGTTATCTGCACAAATGTGTAAAGCTATGGCTTGGAAGAATGTCAGCAGAGCTAGCGGCACTCAGTGGATAAAGCAGACGTCGTCTAATTTGCCACTGGAAAGAATAGTATACATTAGGAAATCCAAGCAACATCTTTTTAAGAAGCTCTGGGGTCCTTTCATTAATTTTATTAAGGACTTAGACTTAATCAGAGAGATGGTTGGACTCTTGATTATCTGGAACCTGCGGTGCGACATGTTGAGTAGACATGTACAAGTGTATTCAATCTGTCTAATAATGCTCAATCCCCTGTTGTTTTTGAGAAGGTTTGTTTTGTTTTTGTTTGTTGGTTGTTGTTTTTTTGGGTGGGGGGGGGTTAAACTCTTTATTTTGTTTTGTTTTGTTTTTTCATTTAACTTGAATTAGCTGAAGTTCCAAAATTGGGCTTATAGATTTATGTTACTGTCATGAACAAAAAAAAAAAAGAAGCTTGTGCAGATTGTTACATGACTGTATTTTGAAAGTGACAAATCTCAATAAAAATATTATTGTAAAAAAATATATATATCCTGCTTTCTGTGCTATGACTGACGGAATATATTTTGAGTCTCGTAGTTAATCTATGCCAGAATGTAGCTGTGACTGGCATCCGTGTTGGAAAGAGACAAGCCAAACCTAACTATAAGATTTTTTTGAACGATATGATATGGCCCAGCCCTACATGCACCTTCTGACCAGTAAGCAGAAGATCCACTCTCCACACTGCACAGCATGCAAACCATCCCTTTCATCTAAAAAGTTTGTGCATCCCAAAAACAAGTTTCATTGGCAATAAGGTCCAAAAAATCTATTTCCCTTGCAATTTTTTGTACCAATGTTTTAAAAATATAGCATATCGAAATAAAAACAGATGTGGTCACAGTTTGAAAACCACTGCACTAGATTAATTTTTTATTAATAATTTTTCAGGGTTTTTTTTGTTTGCATGTCACAAAACTGTATAAATCTGAAACAGCACACAGAATTAGACCAAAGAATCATTAAATTCTGTGTTATCTGCCACACAAGTAAAAGGACCACCTACCAAGGTCTGGTTGTGTGGTTGAGGTCTGCGCAGTATCTTGGCATGGCAGCACGGTGAGATCCATAACAGCTGGTTGGCCAGCTGCTTTGCTGTGACACACACACCGACACGAGTTGGGAGCTTCTATCTTCTTACAGTCATCTGAGGTTTTATCTGACGGGCTCCTGTCTCCCATGGAACCACCTTGTTCCTGTAGTTTAGCTAAAAGGGTCATGAAAGACAAGCTACAGTCAGTGAGAATGATACAAAGTAAGTACAGTGCCTTGCGAAAGTATTCTGCCCCCTTGAACTTTTCAACCTTTTGCCACATTTCAGGCTTCAAACATAAAGATATAAAATGTACATTTTTTGTGAAGAATCAACAAGTGGGACACAATAGTGAAGTGGAATGAAATTTATTGGATGGGTCGAACTTTTTTAACAAATAAAAAACTGAAAAGTGGGGCGTGCAATATTATTGGGCCCCTTTACTTTCAGTGCAGCAAACTCAGTCCAGAAGTTCAGTGAGGATCTATGAATGATCCAATGTTGTCCCAAATGACTGATGATGATCAATAGAATCCACCTGTGTGTAATCAAGTCTCTGTATAAATGCACCTGCTCTGTGATAGTCTCAGGGTTCTGTTCAAAGTGCAGAGAGCATCATGAAGACCAAGGAACACACCAGGCAGGTCCAAGATACTGTTGTGGAGAAGTTTAAAGCCGGATTTGGATACAAAAAGATTTCCCAAGCTTTAAACATCCCAAGGAGCACTGTGCAAGCAATCATATTGAAATGGAAGGAGTATGAGACCACTGCAAATCTACCAAGACCCGGCCGTCCCTCTAAACTTTCATCTGGAACAAGGAGAAGACTGATCAGAGATGCAGCCAAGAGGCCCATGATCACTCTGGATGAAGTGCAGAGATCTACAGCTGAGGTGGGAGAGTCTGTCCATAGGACAACAATCAGTCGTACACTGCACAAATCTGGCCTTTATGGAAGAGTGGCAAGAAGAAAGCCATTTCTTAAAGATATCCATTAAAAAGTGTTGTTTAGGACTTCCTATATAAGGTGGTAGAACAATTTGGTTTTAACAAAACATTTATCAAAATTATTCAAGCACTATATTACCAACCCACAGCTAGGGTCAAAATTAATGGGAGCCTTTCAGAAACATTTAGATTACATCGAGGATGCCGCCAAGGCTGCTCAATTAGCCCACTGCTGTTTGCAATATATTTAGAACCTTTAAGCCAATGGATAAAACAAAACGGAAATATAAAGGGTATATGTATGGACGGAGGGGAACAAAAGATAGCACTATTTGCAGATGATGTTTTAATTTACCTATCTCAACCAGGCACGTCACTTCCAGCACTAATTAGTATAATGGATGAATTTGGGCTGATGTCAGGTTACAAATTAAACACAAAAAAGACCCAGGTTCTTTCTTTCAACTATTCACCTGACCAATTCATTAAAAACACATTTAGTTGGGATTGGCAGTCAAATTCTCTGAAATACCTCGGAGTGTTTCTGTCCCATGACTTATCTGAACTAAAATCTTTAAACTTTAGCCCCTTGGTGTCGAGAATAAAGTCAGATATGGGAAGGTGGAGTCTAATCCCCTTTACAAGCTTAGTGTCAAGAGTAGAAATGATTAAAACAAATGTGTTGCCAAGGTTACTGTATTTATTTACATCTCTCCCAGTTGAGGTGACGGATAAAGAATTTGCAGAATGGGATAAAATTATATCGAGATTCATTTGGCAAGGAAGGAAACCACGGGTCAGATTCAGAACTTTGCAGTTATCGAAGGATAAGGGGGGGCTAGCCTTACCCTGTCTGAAGAGCTACTATATTGCAGCACAGTTGAGTACTCTACTGAACATATGTAATCCATTATATTCTGCAAAATGGAAAGATATAGAATGCGCCATGTCACCCAAGATGCCTCTACAAGCCATAATAAATGATAACAAATTGAGAAAACACCTCAGGAAGGAATCAAATCCATGGCTAGGATTATCTCTTGACATATGGAATAAAATTATCGTTAAATATGGGTTGACAGAGCAGGGTAGAGTACTAAGGTGGATAGCTCATGACTCAGATTTTAAACCTAATGTAACAGACAAAACATTTAGTAAATGGGAAAAGGGTCCAAAGATAATCTGGGAGATGGTTAAGAAAAATACTATACAAAGCTTTGAAGAAATAAAGAACAAATATGAATTAAACAACAAGGATTTCTACAGGTACTTACAATTGAGGCATTATACGGAGGAACTACTAAGAAGGGCAAATTTAATTGAGATTCAATCTGGTATAATTAAGATGTTTATTTCAGCATATGAATCAAATTTGGGAAAGAAAATAATTTCAAAACTGTATACAGAATTGGAAAATTTGAAGAAGAGTGATACAATATACATAAAAGCAAGATGGGAAAAAGATGCTAATTGTGGGCTCTCACAGGAGAACTGGGAGGAGATATGTGGGGAACAGTGGAAAACATCTTGTTCCCTTTCGTGGAGAGAGTTTGGATGGAAGAATATTGTAAGATATTTTAGTACACCAGCACAAAGAAAATATCAAGATACGAGATGCTGGAGGCAATGTGGAAAAGACAGAGCAGGGCACTTCCATGTATTTTGGGATTGTGCCTTCATGGTACCCTATTGGCGGGATGTAAAGACTTGTATGGATAAGGTACTGGGGGTGAATATTCCACTTACATTTGAGGATCTGTACATGGGAAGAGGGATGGAAAGGATCACAAGAGCAGGCGATAGATATATGTATAGGGTTATGTTGGTAGCAAGCAAAAAAGCCATTACTAGGAAATGGCTGAAGGCAGAAGCTCCCAAGAGGGAAGATTGGGTTGACATAATGCATAATATTTATATTATGGAAAGGCTGACTTTTTCCATCAGATTAGAATCTGGAAAATTTAGGAATTATTGGGAAAATTGGCGGGGTTTTGTTTCATCCTGGAGATCAGACTTTATCGTTTAATAGTGTGGTTACAGGAACCCTTAGAGCTACAGGCTGCAAATAGTTTACGTACAGTTTTGTTCTGTTTTTTTTTTTTTTTTTTTTTCTCTTCTTTTTTTTTTTTTGTTGTTGTTGTTAACAAGGAAATGATTGGATATTATCTAGACTAGCAAAGTTGTTATGTCTGAGGCAGTTACAGATGTTATGTGCAGACTTTCTTGGATGATATGTATGGAACATCTGGAAAAAGAAAATATTGTAAAATCTGTATGTACACTTGTATGGAAAAATCATCAATAAAAATGTGCAAATTTAAAAAAAAAAAAAAAAAAAAAAAAAGTGTTGTTTAAAGTTTGTCACAAGCACCTGGGAGACACCAAACATGTGGAAGAAGGTGCTCTGGTCACATGAAACCAAAATCCAACTGTTTGGACACAATGCAAAACGATATGTTTGGAGTAAAAGCAACACAGCTCATCACCCTGAACACACCATCCCCACTGTCAAACACGGTGGTGGCAGCATCATGGTTTGGGCCACTTTTCATCAGCAGGGATAGGGAAGATGGTCAGAATTGATGGGAAGATGGATGGGGCCAAATACAGGACCATTCTGGAAGAAAACCTGTTTGAGTCTGCAAGAGACCTGAGACTGGGACGGAGATTTATCTTCCAACAAGACAATGATCCAAAACATAAAGCCACATCTACAATGGAATACCATATTATACCATTTTATTTATAAAGCACTTAAAACAGCTACAAGGCCAACCAAAGTGCTGTACAGACAGAACAACAGGTAACACACAAAGCAAAATACAAAATGAGGTAAATCAGAATATAGACATAAAAACGATGCAGATAATGACGACAAACCAGTGTGGAGCATACAGGATCAAACACAGATCATCTGGTGTTGAAAGCTACTGAATAGTAGTGAGTTCTATGTCGTATAAGCTTCGCCCTTTAAGGCCTTCGCTTTAGTGGGTTTATCCCGTTATGCGCAGCATAAGCACTGAAAAAATTTAGTCCACGCCCACCTGCTGTGTGGGCCCCACCCGGTCCGTATAAATTACGTTAAGAGCGGGAAATCGGCTCCCATTTTTTCTTCAGCAAGCTAAAATAGCACTGTCAGAAGAACAAAGAAGGAAAATTGTGTAGATGACCAACCTTTGTTAAGGATGCTTGGCCCGGCAGTCGACCTCCGGTCGTCCGGTGAGTTCTCCTCCCCGAGGAGAAGATGACGAGCAGTCCTATTCCAAGGTAAGCGCCGAGGAATATTTCCCAGTGACAGGTCACTAAACGCTGGACAACGCCATCTTGTATTTTTTCCTCTTATCGCCGACCCTCGGAGCAAATCGGATGGTTCCTCCGGGATAGGCGTGCTCAGCTGCAGCTCCCGCTGCTCTTTCCCTCCAGGGGCGCGTAGTGTCGGTGGAGGGGGGCTGAGTGAATGCTCACCCCATCCCACCTCGTTTTCGCATCGGCGATCACACCGCTCCCGGCCGACGGCGCCCCAGGGGTTGCCCGGTGTAACCCAGGAGGAGGCTGACATGAAAGGACCCTTTTTACGTCCTACGCCTTTCCCGCCAGTTCGGATGATCCGGCGGGAAGGTTGTTACTGGGCTCCATTCCGGCTCACCGTCTTGATCCATATGGCCTCGTGTTCCAACAGGACATCCTACGGGCGAGGCCACAGACGGGTTCTTTCCTGGTAGATTGGGGGAGCCGGTCTCCACAGTCCGCACCCATCTCCAGAGCAGGGGTTCACTGAGCGGAAAGTCCCTCCGTGCCCTCTGGAGCCGAGCCTGATGGAGGCTTCATTGGAGTAAGATGTTCGAGATGGACCAGCGTCCCGTGCCTCCGGTTAGCATAACCGAGACGGTGACACCGTTCTCCAACTGAGCTCACCAGCATGTGTTCCATACGGCCGCAGCGAACAACACGTTACGCTGTTGGCGTACACGTTCAGAGGCGGGAAGAGACGGTGGCCCTCTGTCCTTCGGCTCACTCCGCTCTCGTAGCGGCTGCTTGCTAACAACGCTGCCGGCCCCTGCAGTACGCTCCGTCTACAGAGCAGCTGACGTCATCCTCAACCGGTGCGCCTCTTTTGCTGTCTGCCACCCCGCATCGCAGCCGGAGAACGGGGTCCCAGAAGCTCTCCTGGCCCGTCACTCCACCTTCCTCTCAGGAGAAATGCAGGAGTCCGTTGGTGATCCTCTTTTCATCAGCTAGAGATCACTTCAAGATGCTCCACAGCTGCTCCACGGCTGCTCAACGCCTCCCCAGCTCTGCTACGCCAGCCCCTCCCGTCAGATGTCCCCGGCAGCCAGAAGTTCTTTTTTTTTTCCCGGACTTCGCCAACAGGGGGCCCTCCAGGACAACAAACAGAGCTCAACGGAAGGTAATCAGGTGTCCGATCGCTGGAGGTGTGTTGATGACACTGTAAAATAACATCATTTTATGATGAAGTGTCTCCTAGCCAGGCTGTCAGCATGGTTTATCTGACAAGCGGCTCCATCACACACACTCATCACGAATGAGCCTTTTTAAGGTTGTTTTCATTCACTGTCAGCGGTGCCGATGCGCGCTCCCACAGCATGAAAGCGCGCATGCAGCTCTCAGCGCCCGCCGTTCACGGCAACGTTCAAGTGAGACCACGGTACGAGCTCAGCAACATATCTCGCTCCCGGCAGAAGCGACACACGTTTTGTCATTGCAGCGGTGTCAACGCGCGCTCCCGCAGCATTAGCAGTTTCACAAGCCTCACAGCGGCTCTGCTTCTTTATCCTCGAAGAAGGTTTTCTGAATTAATACTGCAGCGCATGGAATCATTCTGAAGTTCACGTGACTTGCAGCCAAGAATGAACGTTTTTTTTCTGCAGACCGAGCCAGGGGTAGCCTCGCTTCACCGATGCCGCGCGCTGCTTCCTGACCGCTCCAGTGCCAACGCGCGCTCCCGCGGCGTCAGTAGCCCTACAAGCCTTGAGCGGCTCAGTTCATACATCCACGAGAAGGGGTTTTTGTCTGAATTAATATTGCAGCTCGTGGTATCACTCAAAAGCTCACGTGATTCGCAGCAAACGATGAACATTTTTCTGCAGACTGAGCCAGTGGTAACCCCGCTCCACCGTTGGCGCGCGGTGCCTCCTTACCGCACCAGTGCCAACGCGCGCCCCCGCGGCAATCCTGGCTTAAAGTGTCGCATGAGGACGCACACACACGACCCTCAGGGCGCGTCGGCTCATACGTGCACCCGCTTCCGAGCGTTACACCGAGCAGCTGCACACAACGTGATCATCAGCGCGCTCCAGCTCACATCAGCATGTATAAGAGTTTTCACAGCATAAATGCGTGCCCGCTTTATAGCTTATAACGGGTGGCAATGAACGAGCGCCTCCAGACGGATGGACGAATCGTTTTCATCCGGGATTCACGCTGCAGTTCAGCTCAAACCCCGGTGTGGAGGAACTCTGTGACGTTTTTTCTGTCATCTATGAACAGATCTCGACCCCTCTAGTAGATCAGGAAAGTCTTTTTTGAAATGTAATTTCTAGAATCTCAGATGGAGAGGAAACACAAGGTCTCTCATCACTTCCTGGTCCCAATGAGCCGGAAAGATGAGATTTATTCTAGATTGTCAATTTTCTGAGCTGTGAGAAACAACACTCCATTATGCGCCTGAGCTGCTTTAATTCTGCGTTATCTGGACACCTGTCGTTGAGCAGCTTGTACAGACAGGGGGCAGCAGTGCAACTCACGTGAATCCGTTGAGTGATATCAGCTGTTTTCCGTCAGCAGATCTACGTCACACACATTTAATAAGCTGTGGAGCCGCTGTGGCTCCCCACACAGCAGCCTTTTAAATGTTTTGGAGTGTCGCACGGGGTCTTTGAATATGACTCAACACTGACCTTGAGCTGCAGAATCATCAGAGTTTGTGATTCTCAGACAGCAAGTGACTGTTGCACACATACTAGCAGGAAATGTATGCATTTTTTTTCAATCCATGTGCCACATTGTGAGACAGATGCTGTGTGGGACACATTCAATCTGTTCTCTATTGGAGTGGGTACATCACATGTATTCCACCCAGAACTAGGACTCAGACACGGTAGAATCCTACCAGCGTCTGCGGACGTGTAGCAACACGAGAGAACGCTCAATGTCAATTATAATTAGCGTGGAGCCGTAGGACGATCCACCGCTGGGTGGACGTGCCTGCTCACAGCCTGTGGTCGTAATGCCTTTCACCTTCTTCTCTCCCTCTGGTATCACGGTTTTTTCTGAACCGAACTCAGGAGGAGGGACTGACGGCTCCTCTGTCCCAAGTGCGTGAACGCATCATGGTTCCCAGGCCTACGACATCTTTTATCAGGGCGCTCGTGGAACCTGCCGTGGAGGGGGGACGCTTCCTTCCAGGCGGGAGGAACTATCAGGAATTAATCAGAATAGGCCAGCACCTGTGGTTTGGCCGCTGTGCAGATCTTTGAGAGGACGGATCTCTCGCAAGATGTACTGCGTACGATTCAGGAGTCACGTGCTGCAACCACCACAGCGTTGTTCACATCAAGTGGTCAGTTTTCCAACGCTGCTGTACAGGAAGACGTAGAGGCCACTTCATGTCCACTGGACGACATGCTGTCTTTCTGCAGCAGCCGAAGGACAGAAATCTGGTGTCCAGCACGACTATTGTATGCTGCAACCGTGTTTTTTCTTTTGTCTCAAAGTTGTTGTAGACAGAACAACCTTTAATCATCCTCTGACGGAGCATTTTGTCTCAGATTGATATAGCGGCTGTGGGCCTGTTGTGACACGGGAAACGTTCAGTGTCAATTATGCGCTTCTCTGAGCCCATGAGACGAACCACCGCTGGGGGGTGGATACATTTGTCCACAGTCCATGGCCCAAAATGCTTCTGTACGCGTTTTTTCTCCACCTCCTCTGATCTTACGGTCTTTGAACCGAGCTCAGGAGGAGGGATTGACAGCTCTCCTGGTGGCCCCGAGCGCGTGGGTGCACCATGGTTTCCAGTCCTGAAACGCCTGTTGTCGGGGTGCTCGTGGGAACCGCCGTAGAGGGAGGACGCTCCCCTTCCAGGCAGGAAGAGCAACCAGGAGTTACCCAGAAATAGGCCAGCACCCGTGGTCTGGCCGTTGAACGAATCCACTTACAGAGGATGGGTTGCCCACAGGATGTAATGTGCACAATTCAGGTTTCACGTGTTGCATCTACCACAGCGATGTACACATCAAAGCGGACAGCTTTTCAGTGCTGATGTACAGAGAAGGATGTAGAGGCTTCCTCATGTTCTTTAGGTGGCATACTGTTCTTTCTGAAGCAGCTGATGGACAGAAATCTGCATCCAGCACGTTTAAAACGTACACTGCAGCCATCTCTTCCTGACATGAAGGTTTCTGAGACAGAACAGGTTTTATCATCCTCTGATGAAACGTTTTCTAAAAGGTGTACAGAGACGCAGGTCTGTCCCACACCCACTTGTTTCCAGTGGGATTTAATACTGGTCCTGCAGGTCATGATCAAAGCTTCATTTGAGCCTTTGGATCAGGTTCCACTTAAATTCTTGTATTTTTAAACAGCACTGCTGCTGGCTTTAACACTCACTAAGAGAGTGAGTGTTTTTATCTGCCCTCTCTGTCGCTCTGTCATGTCTCAGAAATTAGGCTGACGGCAGATCAGCTGATTTTAGATCAACCCAGCTTTTATGCTTAATACATCACGAGCTCTTTTAATCAAGAGCGATATCGTTGGAAGGGTCGTCGTCCCCCCCCCCCCTTTTTTCCACACAGATCAGATGAAGTAACGTCTTTTTATCTCCTCTGTCCTGTGCGGGCGTTGACGTGTTACATAGCGTGCACAGCTGCAATGCGTCAACATTTGTTTGTGCATTATAGAGATGCATCTGCAGGTCGCCCGTTATCCACCCAGCACTTGTCACACTGGCTGTGCGAGACTATTTCTGAAGCCTACAGAGCATCAGATTTAGAGTCTCCTGTCAACCTCAGAGTACACTCGACCAGAGGTTTAGTTTTCTCGACTGCTCTACATAATGGTATGTCAAGGCAGGATATTTTGCACTGTGGCCGCGTGGTCAACACCCTGCTTATTACTCGCCTTTATCTAGGTGATGTGACGGCCTGTTCCATGATACATTCTGCCTTTAGTGTTTAACAGAATGAACATTGTTGTTTCATGGAACGCCGTTTTATTCACATCTGTCTGCATGCATTACAGTGTGAGATGTTATCAATCACAAGTTGTGACTGTTATTTGATTCTATTGTCATTAATCAGTTCACGACTATTGTTACCAATCAGTTTATCTGATTAATAATCAGCTTTTCTGTTATTATTAATCTGTTCATACGGTTCAGCCGTAAACCGGTTGGTTCATGGCTCTTTTCAGCGTTTTTCCCTCCCCGTTGATGTTTCCGGGGCGTTCATGCATTCAGAATGCATAGTTACACAACATGCGTCTGTGCATGGCACACATAATTACGCAATGCGTAATTACGCACATGGGCGCTGAGTGATTACACTTTTTTGGGCAAGCTTCTGCTTCATACGGTGTTCGAATGGACCCAGTGAGGCGAGGACCACATCGGCTTCGCCCTTTACCCACTAAAGCGAAGGCCTTAAAGGGCGAAGTTTATACGACATAGAACGTTGGCTACGTACTGTAACCCCAGATTCTATGAGTATAAGCGTAGCCCTTTAAGCGTCGGGCCTCACTGGCTCCTAAATGGCTGAAGAAAAAGCTATTTTGGGAGCCGATTTCCCGCTCTTAA
>NC_056503.1:52839088-52840236 GCF_014905685.2 Nematolebias whitei
CATTCAGGTAATTGAAAATTAAGTAATTTCTCTAACATCCAACCCATTTTAGCCACTGAGCCATACCAAACACCCATAATCTATTCTTGAATGAATTATTGACTATTATTGACAAATTACAGACTTTTTATTGAATAAGTTATTACTCATTATTGAATCATTGACAATTTACACTCATGTTCGTGTTAACTCATGTTGCAACAAGGTCAGCAACTTTTGACTATTACTATGAACTATGTTCAACTTTGGAGGCGATTTATTTTGAAAGTCAACATCAGATGTTGGTCAACATTGTTGAGCAACATCTGATGTTGGTCAACATTGTTGAGCAACATCTTGGGGTCTTGTAGAGTCAGCCTGAAGTGAGAGTGGTCCCTGACATGGCAGAAAGACATAGATATAATTAACAGCTTTTATTTATTTATTTTTCAGCTAATAACAACTTTTATTTATTTGTTTTTCATATTTTTCAGTTATACACAGCTTTTAAATATTTATTTTTCAAGTATTAAGAACTTTTATTTTCAGCTTTTATTTTGAAAAGCAACACCCAGTTGTTGTAAACGTGCACAGTGAGAGCTGCTGTGGAGGCTCACTTTACCTCAGTGCGTTACGACAACAACGAGAGAACGGTCGAAACTATCGTGACCTACAATAAACCTACTTCAATAAAATGCACAAGTACAATAAATCATATTTCTTTGTCAAACATCGCAAAGAAACGTTACCTCATCAATAATCCTCGTGACTTTGAGGGTTACCCACAGCCAATCAGTGTTCGCCGCCGACAAACGCCTATTAAATACTGTTAGCCAATCAGTGTTCGCCGCCCATAAACGCCTATTCGCCAGAAACGCCCACTTTTGGTCTGCAGAGAACCCCTTCTCAGCACAGTGGAGACAGTGGAAAGAAAAACTCCCTTTAACAGGAAGAAACCTCCAGCAGAACCAGCTCAGGACAAGAGACCATCTGCTTTGACCAGCTGGTTGAGAGGACAGGAAGGAGAGACAGACGAACACAGAATGGCAGGTCCAGGTATAGGTCCAGGTCCAGATTCAGGTCCAGGTCCAGATATAGGTCCAGGTCCAGATACAGGTCCAGGTCCAGATATAGGTCCAGGTCCAGATATAGGTCCAAGTCCAGATATA
>NC_056503.1:52840246-52843188 GCF_014905685.2 Nematolebias whitei
TAGGTCCAGGTCCAGATATAGGTCCAAGTCCAGATATAGGTCCAGGTGTATCTGAAATACAAAAAAACACATGTTAAGGACAGAAAAAATAATTACAAATACAAAACAGGTTGAGCAGAGTAAGTAAAGACAGTAGCAGAGTGAAAATTGTGGTCAGTTTGTCCTCCAGCAGTCTAAGCCTATAGCAGCAGGACTAAGGGACAGCTCAGGAAACCCAAGCCGACCCTAACTATAGGATTTAGCAAAAAGGAAAGTCTTAAGCCCAATTTTAAAACTGGATAATGTGTCAGCCTCACAGACAGAGATTGTAAGTTGGTTCCACAAGAGAGGAGCCTGAGAACTGAAAGATCTTCCTCCCATTCTGTTTTTGTAAACTCTAGGAACCACAAGTAAACCTGCAGTCTGAGAGCGAAGTGCTCTGTTAGGAAAATATGGAACAATAAGATCTGTAATATAAGATGGAGCTAGGTTGTTGAGAGCTTTGTAGGTTAGAAGTAAGATTTTGAATTCAATTCTGGATTTGACAGGGAGCAAATGGAGAGAAGCTAAAACTGGAGAGAGATGATCTCTCCCAGTAACTCCAGTTAAGACTCTGGCAGCAGCATTTTGGATCAACTGAAGATGTTTTAAAGAAGTATTTGGACACCCAGATAATAAACCATTGCAATAGTCCAGTCTAGACGTGACAAATGCATGGACCAGTTTTTCTGCATCATCTTTAGATCAGATGTTTCTAATGTTAGTGATATTACGCAGGTGGAAGAAGGAGGTTCTAGTAACGTTTTTAATGTGGGGGATAAAAGACATGTCCTGATCAAAAATAACACCAAGATTTTTAACATTAGAGCTGGAGGACAGATTAATGCATCTAAGGAGGGAGAAAGACTGAAACATTCATTCCTAAGGTGCTCAGGTCCAAAAACCAAAACCTCAGTCTTGTCTGTTCAACAGGAGAAAATTAAGGGTCATCCAGGTTTTTATGTCTTTAAGACATGCTTGTAGTCTAAGTAGCTGATTGGATTCATTGGGTTTAATGGACAAATATAATTGTGTGTCATCAGCATAACAATGAACATTTATCCCATGCTGTTTAATAACTTACCTCACTGACAGATCCTTTTGTGTCTCCATCAAGGATTTTAGTTCTGCAGAGGCAGAGCTTAAATGGGAGGTTCCGCAGGGGTCCATCCTGGGTCCCCTCCTATTCTCTTTATGCCTGCTGCCGTTTGGTGCTATTTTCCGTAAACACAACATGCCCTTCCACTTCTATGCCGATGACTGTCAAATTTACTTCCCCCTAAGACACAATGGCACATGCTCTATTCAACCTCTGCTCGACTGCCTGGCTGACATCAGGGACTGGATGCCTTTAAACTTCTTAAGTTTCAATGAAAAGAAGTCTGAAGTCATGTTGTTCCCTCCCAATGACACGATCACAAACCACTGCATCGACCTCTCCGCTCTAACCCTGTCAGAAAAACAAAGAGTCACTAATCTGGTCGTGATAATGGACCCTTCCCTGAAACTTAACAATCATGTAAACATGATTGTTAAATCATGTTTCTTCCAACTGAGGCCGCTGTCTAAACTGAAGCCCATATTGTCCAAAAATAACCTGGAGACAGTAAAGCCCCTTTTCCATTAGGACCGGTACGGGCCGACTGGACCCTACTTGGCCCGGTTCTGAGGCTTTTCCATTAGTACCGGTACTTGGCACCTGTTACTATTTTCAGTACCCTTGGTTCTGTGGTTCTAACCGGTACGAAGAGGTACAAAAACGTGACGTCAGAACACTGTCGGTCACGGATTGGTCGGGGGCGGAGTCGGGGGCGGAGTCACTGGATCCTTCAGAAACGTTTCAAAACAATAATCCGCCATTTGCAATTTCTCGGACTTTAGCAGCGGCTGGACTTATTTTAAAGATTTTAAAAACAATACTGACAACATCTTGGTCTAATGCTGATGTGCTGGCATTTTTTGTGCTTGGTGGCCGACAACATAATTTAGAGCAAGCTGGATGGAGCTCTGCTGGTCTACCCCGAGCCTCCAGAGCCTCGGAGCACCAGACCGGGCAGAGCGTCATCTCCCCAGCTCCAATTTCAGCTGGTCACTGCGGAAGAAGGTTCGATGTGCCGTCTCGGAGGCTCGGGTTCCGGATACCAGCCTTGTGTGCTCAGAGCTCCGCTGGTCACTGCGAAGCTGGAGATGGGGACTCGCAGATGGACGTTGCCAGACCCCGGCCACGCGTAATCATGAAGGCTGAATCCCGATCCCACCCAGCAGTCAGGCGGACGGTGGAAGCGATTTTTAAATAAAATAATATTTTGGTTTTATACAAAAAATGTTTTAAAAAATTGCTGAAGCGATTTAAAAATGATTCTTTTTTTTACACGTAAAATGTTTTTTTAAAATCGCTTCCACCGTTCGTCGCAGACCCGTCTCTGCCCGCCTGTCTGCGTGGGTCGAGCCTTCATGATTACGCGCGGCTGGGGTCTTGGAACAGCCTCTGAGTCACCAGCTGAGCTGGAGCTGGGAGGATGAGCCTGCCCGTCTCCGGAGGAGAGAATCGTCATAAAAAACAATATATTTATATATATTTTAGCGTTGAAGATTAAAAAAAATAAGTAAATAAACGGTGCCAGCTTCATCATGAAATCCTGTTTTCACTTTAATGACTGTTAACTCAGCTGAAAATCATAAAAAGACACAAAACTATTGGATCTCAGAAATATTTCCCTCAAACACGTTTAAAGAAAAGAGACGACCTTCAGTTCAACTTTATTTTAACTCACAAATGTACAAATCACAAAACAAGAACTTTAAAGCAAAGCTAAAAATAAAATGTATATATGTGAACAAGAAAGAAAACCACACATCTAAAATGAACATTAAAAGTAGACACAATGAGTGCAAATACATCAAATGATGATGAAAACCTATAA
>NC_056503.1:52843288-52869335 GCF_014905685.2 Nematolebias whitei
TAATATGCATTTCTTGATTTTTCTGTCTTCAATGAGCAAATTTGTAAGTATGTTAAAGTTCAGGTTTCGGTCAACTAAAAGTTTACTGAAAAAGAAATGTCATGTTTAATCTTTACAACAGATAATAGGAGTAGAGACTCCACGAAGTCTGGTTTTCTCCAATAATCTTTCTGTCTGTATTAAACAAACTTAATCTCTGCCCTTGACTTGGATAACACCTTACACCACAAACCACACCTCTGATCTGGTCCATCCACCAATCAAAAAGCTCTAAAAGGACCCGGAAGTCAACCCATTTAAATGTGGCAACTTCCCAGTTCTCGTTAGAATGAGATTGAGTTCAACATGGGAGTTTTCAGAGCTTGAAAGTTTTTCCTGGAGAAGAGTTCCAGACTTTAACTCTCTGAAGAGAGTTAAAGAGTTCAGAGTTCTTGGATGCTAACGCAGGCGTCCAGGATGCTTCTATTGGAATACAGAATGCAGTGACGATTTTGGGAATTATAACTTCTGTTTGGATAACCTCACACGACTCCTAAGGGTTTGGCAGTCCTCACGGAGACGCTGAAAGAGTCAGAAGGGAACTCCACACCGACGCTGATTATCATCTGCAAGGTAAAAGGTTCTATTTCGACCAAGCGTACCGTGGCCAAGCTGATTCCTCAAAGAGCGTGTTGTTCTGGTCCTACAGATAAATTCCCCCACACATCTCTCTGTAAGATAAATCTCCATTTTCCATCTTAAACTCTCCTTTCTCGTAAAATCATTACAGATATTTTAGAAATGTCTGAAGTAAAGTTCTCAATCACCGCCGTGTGATTGATGTCTGCTGTTCTGCTGAGAAGTGAGGACAATCGCCGTATTGTGCCCACTTTCTGTGAAACTAGCCATGTTATTGTTTTCATATTTTGCCAAATTAATGTAAATGTGTGATGTTAAACTTTGATTCTGCAAATAAATGACCGCATTCATTTTGATGGGTCAAAGGTAAATAACGTCTCTCGTTACATTTCTGTTAAACTCAATGCACGACATTTACACAGTCAGAAAAATGAAGAACTCGTGAAAATGTATGAATATATCCTGCATATGTCATACTACAATAATGTGTCTGTGGTTACGGCATTTTATCGTTCAGCCTTTTTTTCTATCGTCCAATCAGATGTGGCCGTCCAGACACGCCTATTTTTCTATCGTCCAATCAAATATGGCCGGCCAGACACGCCCATTTTCCTATAGTCCAATCAGATATGACCGCCCAGATACGCCTTCCGAATTTGGCTGCAGAGATACCTACTTGACTGTGTTTGCTCAGGATGGGAGACTGCAACGAAGCCAAGATTCATCTTGTCTGCTGGATTCCTTAGATAGAGAACTTTACTAACTGGCTTTTATGTGAATGTTCCTGTAAAGTCCCTGAGACAACTTGTTGTGATTTGGTGCTTTATAAATAAACTGAATTGAATTGAATAATTTTAATTTATTATAGTTTATTTTGAAAGACTTCCTGCCATCTCTCAGCAGCTTTCTGACACTGAATAACTGTAAATAAGCACAAGTATATTATTATTATTATTATTATTATTATTATGTTCCTGTCATGACCCACTTGTACAAACATGTTGTGAAGAGCAGACGTTGATGGACCGTGTTCTTTAAATCAAACAGGTGCACACTCACACCTGATCATCACCACTGATTGAAAACACCTGACTCTAATTTCACCTTCAAATTAATTAATAATCATAGAGGTTCACAAACTTTTACCACTCACAGATATTTAATATTGGATCATTTTCCTCAATAAATAAATGACAAAGTATAACATTTTTGTCTCGTTTGTTTAACTGGTTCTCTTTATCTACTTTTAGGACTTGTGTGAAAATCTGAGGATGTTTAGGTCATTTTGATGCAGAAATATAGAAACTTCTAAAGAGTTCACAAATTTTCAAGCACAACTGTAGTTAATGTCACCGCCATGAACATTTTTTTCCATGATATATAATATATTAAATTATGTTAATGAGCCAGTTTGTCTACAGAGAATAAATGCAATCTTACCAAGCTGAGTTTGCTGCCAGCCCAAAGTGGAGCAGAGTAAGGCCAGACTTTTTCCACTGCCTGTGGGACTCTCCAGCAAACAGTGCTGACCGTAGTTCAACCCTCTTATTATCTGCAACATAATTCAAATAAAACAAAAAAAAATCACTTTAATAGTGTACAAGTGCATTAAAACTGAATCAAAGTATGACCAACATACATTTAGTGCATCAAACATCTACTACATTTACTGCACTGTGGGGTATTAGGACAGCTTCCATGTTTCACTGTTTTAACACACAAGAAGAAGAAATAAATGCCTTGTACCATTTTAAATATGTGCCTGCAATGTGTTTGAATTATTTTAAAGACAAAATCAATCTCCATCATCTCCAGGAGCCTCACTTATCAACAGATGCATGTACAAAAAGTTGTGTGCGCCAGGTTCCACACACATGTTGGGATGTAACAAAATGAACGTTGCAAGAAAGTGTGCGTAAATATACACATACTGTTGACCTGCCGTGAGAAACCGTCCACATGAACTGACTGAACAATGTTGGATGACCCCATTTGGTTTTCTGAACTTAAGGGGTATATAAACACGATTATTTTAACGAGTTTGGTCATTTATAGTTTAAATCCGAACAAGAAAACTGAACCACATTTCACCTCAAATATGATTAAAACAACCTCACTCCAATGTACACTGTAAAGTTTCTTATACTTTGTCACTTGTAGATGTAAGCACACATCAATGTGGGCACACCTGCGAGGTGCGCAGTGTGTGGCTCGTATAAGGGCACTTCCATTCTCACAGAGAAGAAAACGTGTTGAGTCAGCAAATTCTTTCAGAATGCTATATCTCACTTGGCACAGACCATTGCATATTATTATTAATTATTAACCTTTATTTAAAATAAATAAATATGTCCATAAAAAGCAGCGTGGAGTCGTGCATAATGGTGGAACAATGACAGCTTTGGTGCAGCTGAGAGACACCACCAACAGTATGACGGGGAGGCAGCATGGTTTTGCAGTCACACCAACCAAATTTTGGGGACAGGCAGAACTTAATGACATCAACCTTGAGTCTGTGTTGGTCTACTCGGTTCTGAAATGTCCAAATTAACATGGCCACACCGATGGAACGTGACTAGGGCTGAGTACCGAACCGAGGTTCTTTTATGGCACCGACCGAACTGCACCGGTCGGTGTATGTACTGAAACGTCACTCTTCTTTCGGTGTCAAGTTTCGGTATTGGCTGTAACGTGTCACGTGGTTTCAGCACGCAGGCTGGTAAAACACCAGACATATGACAAACAGACTACACCCAGATTACATCCAGAGCTGTATAGAGCTGCCGTACCTAATCTAGGGCTGGGTACCTTTCTAAAAAAATTGGTATTGGTACCTTCCCTTTGGTGTTGGTTCCTGGACGTTCCTTTTTTGGTACCAATTTTGTAATTACTATTAATTCTAACAAGAATAAAATTACGTTACACATTACAGTACATATTGTGAGTTTTATTTTTTAACTTTGGTATTTTTCTATTCCAAGCAGTTTTCTTGCATTAAAAACAAACAAATAATTTCCAGGTCAAAGACCAGTTACAAACCAGTGACATGTCAGTGTCTAATGTTCACTGCTACACACTGAGGACCTTTTCACTGAACAGTTTTTCTTCAGAAACATCAACATGTCTGTTTTCTCTGGACACAAACAAGCTGCTCCTGGCTGATCAATCAACCTTTATTTCTACAGGTAAATCCCATTGAGCCTCGAGGACTCATTTTCAAGAGAGACCTGATTTCAACAAAGAAAGATGACAACAATGGACAACAGCAACAACAATAAACTGTTATAAAAAAGCATACTACAGTTTTTTTTTTTTTTAACAAATAGGATGGCTAAAAGGAAAAGGTAACAAAACAAAAAACAGCTAGATGGTGTCTCCAGCAGTAGAACATGTTCACTCTGAGGGTGTGGATGATGATTGTTGCACACACAGATACCTGGTTGTCAGTTTGACATATTGTCCCTCACATTCCACCAGCAGGTCACTGGATTCACTGAGGTTAGGGTTGATGCAGACTTCTGCACCTCTGTGTCTCTGCCTGAATCTTCTCTGTGGTTCTCTGGGGTTCAGGGCTCTGATCATCTCCCTAATTGACATGAGAACAAAACATCAACAATAACATGGTTGTGTTATTATTGATCAAAAAACATTATCTAGGCTGAGAGATAAAAGTTTAACTGGTCAACAAAATCCTTTAAAGTTTAATTTACCTCCAACATGCAGCTCCACTGTAGAAAAATGTAGTGAACTAGGCCTCTGACCAAAACCTGCCTCTGAGGACCTTCATGGGACAGGAACTGTTATTTCATTGATTTGAATCCAGAAATACAAATTAGCTCATCCAGAGACTTTCTAATTGTATCCTGAAGTAATCAATTGAAAGAACGTTCTTCTTCTATATTATCATCACTATTTTACAATATCTTGATAAATCAAAAGTGTGTTTAGTTCATATCATTTCTAAATGTTGAAGTGAACCACTCATTTTAAATCAACTGTGAAACAGTATTAATGATTTTTTAATCCTCATTTAAATTAGAAATCAAGTTAAATGTCTATTTTACAAAGTAATTATGCATTTTGATCTTCTGTCAGAATGAGAGAGTAGTGATGTCGGTCGAAAGTCAGAAAGAAGTTATTAGAACAAAGTGTCGCGTTTTTAAACCTAGCAGACGGTAAATAAGAAGCTACTGGCACTGCTTCCTCCCACTTCGCCATAACATATCTTCTGTCTGTACGGGACGTTTCTAAAACATTCATGCTGTTTTCTTGACTTGTAATGACCCTCTGACATCACTAGAACCACCCCCTGTTGGTTGCTTCAACCAATCAGGAAGTCCTGAAGTGACCGGAAGTGAGAACTCTTTAAGAGTCCACACTTCCTGGAACTTCTCAGGTCAACTGGGTCTCTCAGTCTTGAGTCAGTCTTCAGTCTTCTGGAGTCCTGGACCGGAGTCTTTCTGGGGTCTTTCATGGAGTCATCCACGTCTGAGTGGAATCTCTGACTGAACTCACAGCTTGCTGTGTATCCACCTGGGAGATGAGCGTGTTTGTTGAACGGAGTACCGTCACTACTTCGGACGATTCTCAGCCATCCTTATCGGAGACGCTGAAAGGTCGTGTTGAAATGGACTCCTGTTCCTGAGCGGAGGTATCCCCGTCTAAGGTAACGAGTCGCCACGCACCGAGTGTACCGGGGCTGAGCTGGGGTCGGATGAAGGGTGCCATTCCTAGTCAACACACATTCCTTTTTATCCATCTTTTCTCTCCATTTAAACTCCTTCATTTCCCATCTTTAAACTCATCTATTTTGCCAGTAGCCTAGATGCCTTCTTCAGAAAAGTCTGCTGTTTTTATTAAGTAAAACGTGCCAAGTTTTATTAATCAGAACCAGATCAGCTAATCACTTGTACATTTTGATGTTAAATTTTGATTCTGTTAAATAAATGACCACATTTATTCTGATGGGTCAAAGAAAATTAACGTCTCAGTGTCACTGATTAAACAATCTACGCACAAGTTACCTCGGTCACATGGCGGTAATTTAAATCGAAAAAGAGAGAACCCGTTATTTAAATATATTGTAGTCAAGGGCAGCTAACCTAGCCCTTAGAATCCTACAAATTTTTAACAACAAAGTCTGATTGTCCTGTGGCCCCCACCTCTCTTTTCTTTTGTCCTCCTCACATCTGGGTCAGAACCTCCTGTGAGGAGAACACGAACATAAACAGTGGACATTAGTGAACTGTTTAAGCAGCTGATCCAATGGATGAGCACATTTTTACAAGCTAAGATTTATGTTACTGTCAATCTTTAGTTAGCTTCTGAGCTTAGCTAGCCATGTAGATAAAATAAATTTACACACTAATATGTTAAAGTTAGCGTTACATGGATCATAGTTTATTTCACCGCAATGTACGTGTTAAGTTGCAGTTACGCTAAAAAATGTAACTCACCAGCTGAAACTCACAGAGACGTCCTCGGAGTTCTTTGATGAAGAGTCCGGTCGTGGAGATGATGAATCGTGACGTTCAGGCTCTCACAGGCTGACTTTTATTTTATTTATTTTATTTTTTTATTTTTTTATTTTTATTTTTTTATTTATTCATTTCATTTAATTTCCAATAAAAACACAAATACAATTTCAAAAAAATTAAAGAAAAACAAATATAAAATGAAAGGAAGCAGAAGAAGAAAATTTCTTATCATATCTGCTCCCTCATAAACAAAATCAATTCAAACCATCAATTTAAAAATAAACCTTCATATATAATACAGCAAAATACATAACTCATCAAAATTTCATACTTAACAAAATAGATATTAATCAGTTATATATATTGTTCCAACAAAACAGTTTTTATCTTTTTCTTAAATATAAACATTGACTTCACCATTTTAGCATCATCTTCCAAACCATTCCACAGACTCATTCCCTGTATAGTAGTAGACCGAGCCTTTAAACTGGTTCTATACTGGGTTTAACAAAAATATCTATGCCCTTCAAATTATAACAACTCTTCCTTTTTACAAAAATATGTTTGAATGTTTGATGGTAGCATGCAATTCTGAGCTTTAAACATGAATAAAAGAATATTATAATCCACCAAATCATAAAACTTAAGTAGTTTCAATTGACAAAACAGAACATTAGAAGGGTGACAGTAACACTTTTTTGTTATAATTTTTACAGCTCTTTTTTGCAGAATAAAAATAGGCTTTGTTATGGTTTTACATGCCGTACCCCAAACAGTGACACAGTAAATTAAATGCGGGACTACAAGTGTATTATATAGCAAATATAAAGCATCATTGTTTAATAAGTCCCTTACTCTGTATAATACTGCATTTGACTTAGATATTTTATTTTTTACAAGATTTATATGCTGTTTCCATGACAGTTTATCGTCAATAATTACACCCAGAAACTTTACTTCATTCACTCTACATATCTCAGTACCATCAATTTTGAGAGAAAAATCCAAAGTTATCTTTTTTTTTACTAAATATCATAAAATTAGTTTTATCAACATTTAATGATAACTTATTTAATTTAAACCAATCTTGTATTTTAACAATCTCTTTGTTTATCAATTCAAACATCTGTTCCATATTTTTACCCAAACAGAAAAACGTTGTATCGTCAGCAAATAAAACACATTTGAGGATGTCAGATACTTCAATTAAATCATTTACATATAAAATAAACACGTTAGGTCCAAGTACTGAACCTTGTGGTACTCCACATAAAGTTCTGCATAAATTAGATCTTACATCATCCATCTGAACAAACTGCTTTCTATCCCTCAAATAACTGCTTATCCACTGTAAAGCAAGACCTCTAACACCATACTGATTTAATTTATCAAGCAGAATGGAGTGATCAATAGTGTCAAATGCCTTTTTTAAATCCACGAATATACTTATACAATGTTGTTTTTTATCAATCGCTGTAATAATTTGTTCAATCAACTCCATAAGAGCTAAGGATGTTGAACAATTTGATCTAAAACCATATTGACTATTACTTAAAATATTATTTTTTTCAAGAAATGTATCTAATCTGGTCATAAACAATTTTTCGAGAATTTTAGAGAATTGTGGCAATAAGGATATAGGCCTATAATTACTAAATACGCGTTTGTCACCATTTTTAAAAAGAGGAACTACTTTAGCTATTTTCATTCTGTCTGGGAATATACCTTTTGAGAATGATAGATTACAAATATACGTAAATGGTTCAATGACATGACTTATTATTTCCTTTACTACCACCATATCCATATCTTCACAATCCTTTGATCTTTTGTTAGCAAATCTATTAACAACCTTCATTATTTCCTCCTCATCTGTTCTACCCAAAAACATACTGTTAACGCAACCATTACTTAAATAACTTACATTTTTTTCCACATTAGGAATCATAGCTGCAAGGCTAGACCCAACATTAACAAAATAATTATTAAAACCATTAACAATTTCATCATCGTCATGGATTTCCACATCATTCTCTACAAAATTTTGTGAAAGTCTCGTTCTCATTTTATGTGTTTTCAAAACATTATTTATTACTCTCCAAGTTGTACGCATATCACCACTACATTCATGTAGTGATTTACTATAGTATTCCCTCTTGTGTTTCCTTATGATCCCAACTAATTTGTTTTTGTACTTTTTATATTTTTCTTCAGCCTCTTGAGTTTTCGATTTCAAGAAACACAAATACAGATGATTCTTTTTTTTACAAGCATTTCTCAATCCTTTTGTCATCCATGGTTGATCCACTGTATCTTTCTGTACATCATTTTTTAGCACACAATTTTTTTTGTACAAGACCTCTAGAATCGTCATAAATTCATCATATGATTTGTTCACATCATCTACATATACATCATCCCATTTTTGTTTATCCAACTCATCTTTTAATTTGTTCAATGCTTTTTTTGAAGTGTTTATTATTTTGTTCTTTCTTATAATTGTTTTAACTATATCATCATCATTCTTATAAATAGTGAAAACTGGTAAATGATCACTGAGATCTGCCTTCAAAATACCACTCAGCACATCACCCTCTGTCACATTTGTAAAAATATTATCAATTATTGTAGCACTTTGATTTGTGATTCTTGTAGGATTTGATATTAATGGACAAAAATTTAAACTATACATTGAATTTATGAATGTACTTATGTTTTTTGAATCAGTGATGTTTCCCAAGTCAATATTGAAATCTCCACATAAAAAAACTTTTTTATTTCTTCTCTTTTCTAGCAACTCCAATATTTTATCAGTGAATAACTCAATATTTGAGGATGGAGATCGATATACACAACTTATTATGATGTTTTTTCCATTATTTTTATTATTTCTATTATCATTTCCAACATATTTTCCACAATTATTGACATTTCGCTAATCAATTTGCATTTTATTTCATGGTTTATAAATATAGCCACACCTCCACCTCTTTTTTTTTTTCTGTTCATATGATGTAATTCATACCCTTCAATAAAAGCATTATTTATATTTCCTTCATTTAACCATGTCTCAGATAATGTTATTATTTTGAAAGTCTTATTTAACCCTTTTATATAATCTGAAATGTTTGATATGTTTGCATTTAAGCTTCTACAATTTAAATGCACAATAGAAAGATCTTCGTTAGTTGTGTTTATATCATTAAACTGATCATCATTATAATATATATACTTTCATTTCTAAATGGAAAAACATTTCTGTCAATCTCATCTTCAACATTGAATTCTGATTCATCATACGTCATTGTAATTCAGTGTATTTATTCATCAGACTTTTTCTTATGAATTTTGTGTTCAATATATCTCATTATCTATGTTTATTTGTCATCTAGATTTATCTGAGTTTGTCAAAATCCTTCATGTCTTTTATTATTTTTGCTTGCGATCCATCTTGAACTTTTATCCATACTTTTCCATTTCTTGTCCATGTAGAAAATACTTTGTTTTGTTTTTTTAATAACCGTGCTTCACGTGCCAGATTTCCATTTCTTTTTGTTAAATGTTCATTTATATACACTTTTGTTTCCTTGAGTTTTTTTGCCTGCATTATTACCTTATTTCTTAATTTCCTGCTAATGAATTTCAAAACAATAACCGGTTTAGACTTATCAATTTTGCTGGGCAGGGTGTGTGTAATGAACTATATCTGTCTCTGATATTATTCATAATTTAAACGGATTCTTTCATTTTTCTGGACTGAGTACTATCGTGCATTGAATGATTAAATGTGGACGGAAACGTGTTTTATCTTTGACTCACCAACAACAGTGGGTCGTTTATTTAAAAAACGATTTAAACACATCACACATTTACAATAATTTGGCAAAATTGATTTCAATAAGACAGCTTAATTAATGAGCTTTACAATGAGAACCATACGGCCATGGCATCTCACTTGCAACTAATTACAACAGACATTTATGAAAATATCTGGATGATTTACTGGTAGATAGAAGAGTTTTAAAGATGGGAAAATGAAGGAGTTTAAATGGAGAGAGATGGATGAGGGAAAAGTGGGTTGATAACGAACGGCACCCTCCATCCGAACCCAGCTCCACCTCGGTACACTTAGGTAGTGAGGGACTCGTTACCTTGTAGAAGATGTCTCCACTGGTACGGAGTTCCATTTAACGCTACCTTTCCAGCGTCTCCGTAGGAACAGCTGCGAATAGTCCGAAGTAGTGACGGTACTTCGTTCAACGCCACGCTCACCTCTCAGGTGGACTCACATGAGCTGTGAGCCCGTCAGAGGTTCCACTCAGATGTGGAAGATTCCATAATCCCCACGAGACTCGGAACTTTGTTCTTCCTTCTGGAACTTTGTTCTGCGTAGTTCTCGTTGTTCTGCTGGAACTAGGAAGTGTTGACCCTTTTAAAGAGGTCACTTCCAGTTCCTCTGAGAACTTCCTGATTGGTTGAAAGAACCAACAGGGGTGTGGTCTTAGTGACGTAAGAGGGTCATTAAAAGTCAAGGAGACAGAGTAGATTGTTTTAAGAACAGACAGAAAGATGTTTTGAAGAACAGAGACATTTTGGAGCCAGTCCTCTTCTATCTATCTGAAAAAGTTAAACATGACATTTCGTTCCAATAAACATGTTTTTGACCGAAACTTGACTTCTGACCCACATCACGACTTGCTCATTTCAGACAGAAGATCAAAAAATGCATAATTACTCTTGTAACAGACATTAACTTGATTTCTACTTTGAATGAGGATTAAAAATCATTTATACTGTTTCACAGTTGATTTAAAATGAGTGGTTCATTTCAACATTTAAAATGGTTTGAACTAAACACACTTTTGATTATCAAGACATTGTAAAATAGTAATGATAATAAAAAAGAGAGTGTTCTTTCAATTGATCAGTGCAGGACACTTAGAAAGTCTCTGGATGAACTTAATTTGTGTTTCTGGACTCAAATCAATGAAATAACAGTTCTTGTCCCAGGAAGGCCCTCAGGGCCAGATTTTGACCTGAGGCTTAGTTCACTACATGTGACACAAAGAGATGTCTTCATGATGTATGTCGATCTTCTTATCTTGCAAAAAGGAGCTCACCTGCTCTTCTAATGTTAGTTGCTCCTGTGGAGATGAATCTTCAGTGGTTTCCGTCCCAGAAGTAGTGCTTGCATATGTACGTTTTATCTCTAATCCAGTTACAAGAACATTGTCTTGTCTTGAAATCTGTTCAAAGTCATCTGATTTTTCTTCAAGTTCCATTATTTTTTTATCCTTGAGATTTATTTGTAGTTTTAATTGTTTCACTTCCTCAAACAACCCAATCAGAAGTTTCTGCTGGGATGTTAAATTTGCGAGTTCAGCACTCATGAGGCTCAAGGATTTTTTTATCTCCTCAATATCGTCTGAGCTTGGTTCCAGGAAATCATGTTTTTTTACTTTGGATTTGGCCATAATTTACTCACTTCCACCTGCCCGATGGCAGCGGTCCGACATTTTGTTAGCCCAGAGCCGCCCTCCACCACCACAGACCAGCAGACGCCGGAAGTCGGACTCTTGGAGACCAGATCCCGTAGCTTCAGACGCTCCAAGAACCACGGCAGCAGATCGGCCCTCACAGGAACAAAGATCCAACAGCGATATCCTCCCGCACTGCCGCACCTCGTCCCAGCAGCTGCAGCCCCTCAGCTCGACAGCCGAAAGCCGACACTAGCTACGGGGTCCACCCGCCTCCTGAACGCAGTCCGCCACCTGGCCGCTGCCCAGGCTAGTTGTGCTCTTGTTTCCCTGTGGTCTGCCGGCGTGTCAGACTTTCATCCTCTCAGCGTCTCTCCCACTTTAATGCTGAGAAGAGGAGGAGGTGGAGGAGGAGGAGAAGGAGGAGGAGGGGGAGGCTAATGAACTCTTCTCTCGCAGAAAAGCACGGAGCAACTTTCTGCAGCGTGTGTTGTCGAAGCCGTTTGACAACACATGCTGCACACGTGAACCCGTCTGTGGGCGTCACCAGCACCATAGACATAATTATACATAGATTAGGTACGGCAGCTCTATAAAGCTCTGGGTGTAATCTGGGTGTAGTCTGTTTGTCATATGTCTGGTGTTTTGCCAGCCTGCGTGCTGAAACCACGTGACACGTTACAGCCAATACTGAAACTTGACACCGAAAGAAGAGTGACGTTTCAGTACATACACCGACCGGTGCAGTTCGGTCGGTGCCATAAAAGAACCTCGGTTCGGTACTCAGCCCTAACCTAATCTATGTATAATTATGTCTATGGTGCTGGTGACGCCCACAGATGGGTTCACGTGTGAAGGGTGTGTTGTCGAACGGCTTCGACAACACTCGCTACAGAAAGTTGCTCCGTGTTTTTCTGTGAGGAGAGAAGAGTTCATTCGCCTCCCCCATCCACCTCCTCCTCCTCTCCGCATTAAAGTCAGCCTGTGAGAGCCTGAACGTCACGATTCATCATCTCCACGACCGGACTCTTCATCAAAGAACTCCGAGGACGTCTCTGTGAGTTTCAGCTGGTGAGTTACATTTTTTAGCGTAACTGCAACTTAACACATACATCGCAGTGAAATAAACTATGATCCATGTAACGCTAACTTTAACATATTAGTGTGTAAATTTATTTTATCTACGTGGCTAGCTAAACTCAGAAGCTAACTAAAGATTGACAGTAACATAAATCTTAGCTTGTAAAAATGTGCTCATCCATTGGATCAGCTGCTTAAACAGTTCACTAATGTCCACTGTTTATGTTCGTGTTCTCCTCACAGGAGGTTCTGACCCAGATGTGAGGAGGACAAAAGAAAAGAGAGGTGGGGGCCACAGGACAGTCAGACTTAGTTGTTAAAAATTTGCTGTCTTTTTCTACAGTGGAGCTGCATGTTGGAGGTAAATTAAACTTTAAAGGATTTTGTTGACCAGTTAAACTTTTATCTCTCAGCCTAGATAATGTTTTTTGATCAATAATAACACAACCATGTTATTGTTGATGTTTTGTTCTCATGTCAATTAGGGAGATGATCAGAGCCCTGAACCCCAGAGAACCACAGAGAAGATTCAGGCAGAGACACAGAGGTGCAGAAGTCTGCATCAACTCTAACCTCAGTGAATCCAGTGACCTGTTGGTGGGATGTGAGGGACAATATGTCAAACTGACAACCAGGTATCTGTGTGTGCAACAATCATCAACTATACCCTCAGAGTGAACATGTTCTACTGCTGGAGACACCGTCAGCCAGGAGCAGCTTGTTTGTGTCCAGAGAAAACAGACATGTTGATGTTTCTGAAGAAAAACTGTTCAGTGAAAAGGTCCTCAGTGTGTAGCAGTGACCATTAGACACTGACGTGTCACTGGTTTGTAACTGGTCTTTGACCTGGAAATTATTTGTTTGTTTTTATGTAAGAAAACTGCTTGGAATAGAAAAATACCAAAGTTAAAAAATAAAACTCACAATTTGTACTTTAATGTGTAACGTAATTTTATTCTTGTTAGAATTAATAGTAATTACAAAATTGGTACCGAAAAAAGAACCGTCCAGGAACCGACACCGAAGTGAAGGTACCGACACCGGTACCGATACCGATTTTTTTAGAAAGGTACCCAGCCCTAGTTAGGAGTCATCAGGACTCTGTACCACAGAGCAGACAGCGTCCCCACTAGCTCAGGAGCCAGGCAGAAGGAGAAATCCTACACAAGACAGGCTCTAGAGCAATGTGGATATCCTAACTGGGCCTTCCTGAAAGCAGAGAAGAAACCCAAACAGGACCCCAGTCAGCCATCAGGTGAAAAGGAGGAACCCAGACCCAGACCAGTGGTCATTCCGTATGTTGAGGGAGTATCAGAGAAACTGAGACGTTTATTTTCTAAACATAACGTCCCAGTGGCTTTTAAACCCCAAAATACATTAAAGACTGGTTCATCCCAAAGATCCAGTCCCCCGGCACAAACAGAGCAATGTTGTGTATGCTGTTCAGTGTCAGGAGGGTGATCAGTCTTACATCGGGGAAACTAAACAGCCACTGGCCAAAAGGATGGACCAGCACAGAAGATCAACATCATCAGGCCAGGACTCTGCGGTCTACACTCATCTCCAGGTCAGAGGTCACTCTTTCAGGGATGAAGATGTGCACATCCTGGATAGAGAGTAACGATGGTTTGAGAGAGGAGTAAAGGAGGCCATCTTTGTGAAAAGAAACCGTCCATCATTAAACAGGGGTGGAGCCTCCGGGTTCAATTGTCCCCCTCTTACAATGCTGTGATTGCTAGTATCACTCAGCCCTCTGTGAACAGTAAACAGCCATCAGGTGCTAATGATCCATTGTTAGGCTGATGGTCCTTCTTGAGCATGTGATCAGCTGGTTTTGGTTGTCAGCAGCAAACTGGTTGATCCACTCTGAGAAGGTGCTATTTAAGAGACTGAGCTGAAAACAGCACCTCAGACTGAGGAAGTCTCTCGGATGAGAGACGAAACGTTTCTACATTTTGTTTGCTTTGTTTTGTTTTTATGTTTTCTTGTTTTTTGAATGTCCAGAGGACCAGATTTAACTTTTTTTGGATTTTTCTACCTGGATTATTGAGCATGCATCAGGAAAGTTGAACTGGGTTTGTTTTTCAGAAACAGATCCTGTCTAACCCTGAATGCTAGGAAACACCTTGTATCTGTGACTTTCCTTCCCTCCATTGATTACGGCGACATTATTTACATGAACGCTCCTACAAGAACCCTGCAGATGTTGGATGCTGCAGATGTTGGATGCTGTCTATCATGGTGCACTAAGATTCATAACTGGCTGTGATTATCGTACCCACCACTGCACCCAGTATTCACTGGTTAACTGGTCACCATTAACTTCACACAGACTCTCCCACTGGTACATTTTCATCTTTAAATCACTTCTTGGTCTGCTGCCTTCATACATCTCCTCCTACATGTCTCTGTGTGAGTGCAGCTACAGCGTGCACTCTCAGGACATCATTACCTGCAGTGTTCCCTCAGTGAGGACTGAACTAGACAAAAGGACCTTCTCCTACTCCGCTCCTGTTTCCTGGAATATCTTGTAAAAAGATTTGAAGCTCTCGACCTTTGACCTCTCTAAGTGTCTTTAAGAATCTGTTGGACTCCTGGCAGGGTCCAATGCAGACATGTTCCTGTTTTTAGTTTTCTACATTTGTCTTAGAATCTAGCTGTTTTTTTGTTTTGTTTTGTTTTTTTGTTACCTTTTTCTTTTTGCCATTTTATTTGTAAAAAAAAAATAATAACTGTAGTATGACTTTTTCTAATTGTTTATTGTTGTTGCTGTTGTCCATTGTTTCATCTTTCTTTGTTGAAATCAGGTCTCTCTTGTAAATGAGTCCTCGAGGCTCAATGGGATTTACCTGTAGAAATAAAGGTTGAATGAATGCATACAGTGATGCCGATCGGGCAGCTGATGTATCAGACTGACGAAGTACTACAGGTTACTGCATGAGTCTAAGAGGGTCCATTAGTCTCATGGAAAACCAAAAGACAGTCTACTGTAGCACTATCTACATGTGAGGCGGAGTACATGGCACTAGCTGCTACTGTACAGGAATGCTTATACTTAAGACAACTGTTATTCAACATGGATGGTCTGGATTATTTAGCTAAGATCTATGAGGACAATCAGGGTACCATATCCTTAGCCAAAAATCTTGTACACAGGCAAAGGTGTAAGCATGTTGATATTAAATATCATTTCATCAGATCAGTTGTAAATGAAGGAAAAGTTTTTCTGGAGTACTGTGCAACTAATGATATGGTTGCAGATGTAATAACCAAACCAGCAACCAAGATGAAGTTGAAAATGTATGAAATGTTTATGTTTGGTGTATGAAGAATGTATTTAGGTTGAAACAGTTACAGAGTCTGAGGAAGTTACCAAATGTGAGCAAGCGGGGGTGTTGACATTATGAATGTTTTTGTCTTGTGATGCTCTCATTTGTTTAGATTTGTGTTTGTTTGTTTTTAATTGGCTTATTTTTATTGGTTTATTGTGAGTCATGTGACTTCTCTAATTTATTGCACCTGTGATTAATAAAAAGTGTGTGCTCCTTCAAACATTGCTAGAGTGAGGAGGAGCAACACGAAGCCAAACCAAGTTTCATGCGTCACGTTTAACGCTGTGCCAAAAGTGAACTCTGGTAACAATAAGCTTCAGTTTAGACAGTCGCCTCATGATACTGGGAAGGAAAAGTTTATGCCCATTAATCTTTGCATTCTACTCAAATTTCAAACTAAATGTTAGACTTTAATTAACAGTAGTGATGAGCAAATGAAGCTTTTATGAAGCATTGAACCAGTTGGGCCAACTGTTTCAAAAATAGGTTCATTTGTTGAAGCTTCAGTTACAGTGACCTCTTGTGGCATTTTGCAACGCTGCTGTCAAATTATACTTTTGGTGTCACACACTGAAGAACTTCAGTGACTAGAGTTAAAGAAACTACTTTACTGTGGTAAAAAACAGATTTTTTTTTAAATTAATCAACTTTCTATGTTGTCTGGTTTGAAAATGTATTTATGTTTACATGTTTTTGAATAAAGATTGATAAATGTGCACTGAAGAGATTTAATAAAAATGTTGCAATGGTATTGTGCTTGTGTAACTGTGGCAGAGTCTTTATCATTCTTAAAATAATGAAATGACGTCTCCATCATCTCCATGTTTGGAGCTGAAGTGTCTGATCATAGAGGAGGTGTTCCCATGATGCTTCAGTTGAACACAACAAACGTCTGCAGAACATTACTTTACCTCCTGGTAGATTTTTTTTGGTCCTCTACATGTGGAGAAATTAAGTGGAAACAAGTTTGGTTGAATGGAGAAAAATGTTGCATAACAAATAAAGTTAAAGAGGTTTCATATAAAATCAATCATAATGTTAAAAAACACTGGAAAGATTTAAACTTGATGTTGACTACTCTTGTACATTTTGTGAACTACACATGGAAACAATCTCTCATTTATTCTATCAACGTAATCACACAAAGACGTTCTGAACAGATAAACAACAACTCATACAACTGAAAACTGGACAAATAATTCAACTTACAGAGAAAGACACTAAATCCAAATACTTTTCTGATATCATTCCCTCAAAGTCTCGCAACCCACGTGTCCTCTTCTCCACCCTAAACTCTGTTCTCCACCTCACTGAACCATCACCTCTGGAAGCCTCGACTGAGCTGTGCGACAACTTCCTACATTTCTTTGTGGAAAAAATTGCGACCACCCGGGCTCTCATTTCCCCTCCAACTCATGACCCATCCATCCCACCTCAATCTGTAGCTCCTTTTGACCATTTTGAACCCATCACTCTATCTTCTCTAGAGCAGGTCATGTGCAGCTTGAAACCTTCTGGCTCCCTCTTTGATGTGGTCCCCCCTCGACTACTAAAGGAGGTTTTTCCAACTCTAGGTCCATCCATTCTTGCCATAGTAAACAGTAGTTTATCCACTGGTGTGGTGCCAAAAACCTTTAAACATGCTGCTGTCCATCCTCTCCTGAAAAAAACCAAACCTTGACCCCTCAGTCGTATCCAACTTCTGGCCTGTCTCCAAACTCCCATTTGTTTCTAAAGTACTGGAAAAAATAGTTTAGTCCCAGATGAAGTGCTTCCTGGAGGATCACGCCATCTTAGAGCTTTTCCAGTCTGGCTTTAAACCTCTCCACAGCACTGAAACTGCCCTGCTGAAGGTCTTTAATGACATCTTCAGATTCACAGATACCGGTGATTCTGTGCTGCTTGTCCTGTTGGACCTCACAGCCGCCTTTGACACCATCAACCATGAGATCCTCATTGCTAGGTTAGAGCAGTGGGTGGGCATCACAGGATCAGCCCTCAATTGGTTCAGATCTTACCTCGCTGACAGATCCTTTTGTGTCTCCATCAAGGATTTTAGTTCCGCAGAGGCAGAGCTTAAATGGGGGGTTCTGCAGGGGTCCATACTGGGTCCCCTCCTATTCTCTTTATACCTGCTGCCGCTGGGTGCTATTTTCCGGAAACACAGCATGCCCTTCCACTCCTATGCCGATGACTGTCAAATTTACTTCCCACTAAAACACAATGGTACATGCTCTATCCAACCTCTGCTCAACTGCCGGGCTGACATCAGGGACTGGATGGCTTTAAACTTCTTAAGTTTCAATGAAAACAAGTCTGAAGTCATGTTGTTCCCTCCCAACGACACGATCACAAACCACTGCATCGACCTCTCCGCTCTAACCCTGTCAGAAATACAAAGAGTCACTAATCTGGGTGTGATAATGGACCCTTCCCTGAAACTTAACAATCATGTAAACATGATTGTTAAATCATGCTTCTTCCAACTGAGGCGGCTGTCTAAACTGAAGCCCATATTGTCCAAAAAGAACCTGGAGACAGTAACACATGCATTCAATACATCTAGGCTTGATTACTGCAATTCTCTCCTGTTTGGCATCAGTCAGACCTCCATTGCACGACTACAACTGGTCCAGAATGCAGCAGCCCCATTTTTAACCAGTACAGGCAAAAGAGAGCACATTACACCAGTTTTGGCCTCACTGCACTGGTTACCGGTTCACTTTCGAATCCAGTTCAAAATTCTCCTGTATGTCTACAAATCACTGAACAGTGTCCCCCCCTATCTCTCTGATCTGCTGCAGCCATATGTCCCACCACGTTCCCTGAGGTCAGCGGACCAGTTGCTCCTCACAGTTCCAGGAACTCATCTTAAGCGCAGAGGTGACAGGGCCTTCTCTGTAGCAGGACCAAGACTTTGGAATGAGTTACCTCTGCTTGTCAGACAGGCCCCCTCCCTCTCGGTTTTCAAGTCCTGTTTAAAAACTCACTACTATTCAGCAGCTTTCAACACCAGATGATCTGTGTTTTGATCCTGTATGCTCCACACTGGTTTGTCATCATTATCTGCATCGTTTTTATGTCTTTATTCTGATTTACCTCATTTTGTATTTTGCTTTGTGTGTTACCTGTTGTTCTGTCTGTACAGCACTTTGGTTGGCCTTGTCGCTGTTTTAAGTGCTTTATAAATAAAGTGGTATGGTATGGTAATATATTATGCTTCGACAATAAGGATATGGACAAAGACCTGATCTACTTCACCCAACTTCTACTTCTCCTGGGAAAATTCCACATTCACAAGAAAAAGTGGTCAAAGTCCAAGTCAAACAGAACCCACTTCAGCAGAACTTTACATTTACAGCAGTGCTGTTAAAGGACTGGAAAACAAAAAGGCAATGAAAACCAACTCAGTTCTAGAAAAACAATGTGAATTTATCTGTATAACATGTAAATATATTGTGTTGTGTCTTTAGAATTTTTTACCCTTTGTACCATTTTATAACCAAATTGTTCTTTCTATACTTTGTACCTGCTAATATACCCCTGGCAAACAGTTTGTAAAATTAATAAAGTTTTGTAATAAAATAATTAAAAAAAGAAAAAAGTTGAACACACCAAACACTGCACCTGCAGAAATACACTAAAGTAAATAAAAAATTTAATTTGAGCCCATACTGATATATGATTATTAAAATCACATACATCATTTTACTGTAATTATATTAAATACATGGGTTAAATGGGTTAGATAATATCTTCACTGCTGAACATACTATAACTTTTTGGACATTTAAACACCTCATCATGAGCAGAATGAACCCACATGTTAGAACCACCTGTTTTCCTGCATGCCTCCATAATTACTCTCTTTCAACCAACAGCAGAAACACAGCTGCTCTCCAACACAAACATGTTAGAGCTGAGCTCTCAGTTCAAAACTGTCTCAACCTGTCACCTGTGAGAACGAGGCGGTGCAGGGGATCAGCTGTTTGGACCTGGAACCAGTCAAGAGATTCATTGTGACAACGAGACAGTTTGTGTTTCGGACCTCACGTGTCTTCTTCTGCACCAAAACAGGCTTCGAAGCAGTGGACCCATGTAATTTTACTGCAGGGTTCGAAGCATGTTTTGAAGCTTTTGTTTCATACTACCAACACTAATTAACACTCAAGATACCTTCAAGCTTTTCATCAACAATTTGGTGTATTTAAAGGGAACAAATAGCAACTGGTGAGGATGTGTGCAGCACGCTGAACATGGAAGAGAGAAAGCAAAGATGATAAATATCCATGTTAAAGATGAAAGGCCATCATCCCTAAACAGCTTCATGTCCCTCTGACCACGTTTTTCATTCAACCTGTACTTATACAGGTGAACCCCCTGAGCCTGGGAGTTTACAAGTTAAACCAACACCCAGACTTCTAGGATAAGACTGACATTACACGTCCTGATGCACGATCAATAGACTGACTTTAGACATCTTGATGCACGCTCAATAGACTGACATTAGACATCTTGATGCACGATCAATAGACTGACATTAGACATCTTGATGCACGATCAATAGACTGACATTAGACATCTTGATGCACGCTCAATAGACTGACATTAGACATACTGATGCACGATCAATAGACTGACATTAGACATCTTGATGCACGCTCAATAGACTGACATTAGACGTTTCAAATGGAAACCTGTGCGACAGCTTCAACTTACCGAGTTCATCATGGCCAGCTGGGATGGGTAAGCCTTGCAGGGAAAGTGGATCTTCACCCCCCCGACAGTATCCACCTTATTCCGGATTTGGCGCCACTACCCATAATTCATAGCGGAAGCCGGTTGTTTACTTCCGCCCGCGATCCCGCGCTGTTGTTTACGTTTGTGGGTTAACACACTTGCTAGCAATTTAATGTTTTTGACACAAAAGTTTCCTTTACCTGAAGTAAATGGCAGCACATCAGAGGTGGATACATTGCAAGGATGTTTTAAAAAGCTGCGAAGATAAGTCGTTAACTGTGTCTCACCCATCATTTCTCACGGACTGGGTAGATGATATGAAATCATGGCCCGGAATTACCTACATCGATATTATTAATTACCTTGTTTTTTCTGAAGGCGTCGATGGCGAGGAATTGCGGAATTATAAAAGCACAGAGGCGTATAATTACCTCCACAGCAACAAAATAGATACAGTTTTGCTCAAGAAACAAGGCGACTTTATCTTTCTGAAAGCAGCTGTTGAGCCGAGCCAGAGCGTTGGTCAAGCTAAACACTTAGCATGGGTCATGCTCAGAGAAAGTGGAGTGGTAGAAACGGTCGGCTGTTCCTGTATCGCCGGATTGGGAAAATCATGCAGTCATGCGGCAGCTATTCTGTGGAAGGTATATCACTTATCTGGATATCAGAATATTTACATCACTGAATCAGAATCACTGAACTGGGCGAAAGCTGTGAGCTTCCTGTCTGCCTGTGTTTACATGTGGAAGCCAGAGCATTGTGCAGCCTGTGATCTACTGTCACAAAAAATTAAACATTAAAAAGGCTGTACAGTATTTTTATATTATTTGTTTTAAAAAAAGTACAGACTGGATGCAAGGCAACCTAACATTTACAGAAAAGGAAAAAATAAATGACAACAGCAGGGATGTAAATAACTTGTTTCATTTTATTAGGAGCAGTGATAGCTGAAGTCTGTTAAATTGTTACAGGTCCAGAATGCTGTGATCAGTGGAAAGACGGGGCTAGCATGTACAGATGAGCAGCGCAGGTGGAATGCTGGGACAGCAAAGAATCTTCAACCCAAACGTCTAAGCATGATAAACTTCAGACACCACAAGGCAGAGCAGCAGTATAACATCAACTCAAGGGCTGCAGACACGATTAGTCTTTATTTTCATAAGTGTTATAAGGACTTGATCTTGTACAGGCATTGTAAATTCATTGTTGTCATCTCCTTCCAGTGCTGACACAAGAGTGTTAAATGTTTCTAACGCTATACCAGTGTACAGCAAAGCGTCTGCGTCATTTTGTAGAAGAAAAAATGCAACTTCATCACACTGAGTCGTCTTGTCCTGGACATCTTTTCTGCCAGACGTGTTGCAGTATTGATGATGATCTTTTAGCGAAGGGTCCTCCCACTGTGTGTGGACTGAGTGCAGATGTGGCCCAGGAGGTTGTGTGGAGACGCTAGCCAGGTCTGGGATGACTGACGGTGAATCTACGGTGCACTCTGAATAACACAAAAATACAAAATCAAATCAGCGTAACACAACCTGTCAAGTGTCACTTACCTTATTACGTTTTAGGAAGGAAATTTGTAATTCCACACTCGTACACACATGATACATCTTAAATGTCAATAGTGCTGTTTTAGTGGGGCTTTAGCCCCCTTAAATTTTCCTAAGCCCCATCAAATTATGCTATAATATCAAAATATTGTGATTAGATTTTAGTTTTTCATCCTTAAAAAAATCAGTTGGAGCTAGGTTGCATTTAAGCTTTTTCTTTAAAGAGTTTAAAAGAAGTTTTTTTTTCAGCTGTGTCTGTTTCAAATAACCTGCCTCTAATAACTCAACATATTCTTTATTAACAAAATCCCCAGACTTTTACAGCCCTGGGGGCTGAATTTTACCAGGTTGCTAAATAAAAAGCTATTCTCGGACAGTTACATGAAATCATATACATCTCTGCTAGCATGCTACTGATGTTAATTACTAACCACTTTGTCTTTAAGATTTGGATTTGGCTGCCAATCAAGTACTTTCTCTTAGTGATAAAGTATTTTGGAATTAAATTAATAATACACTAACATCCACAATAACACTGCAACCAGCTAGCGCTGATGCTAACACCATCCACAGTATAGTAATTATAACATTACAATTATAACATTAATAATAATATAATTCAGTAAAAGATAAGAGCTAAGCATGATTAAAATGTGAAGCGGGGACAAATCACATTTTCTATTTCACTCACCGGGAACAGATTCGGCCGTTTTGTCGATGTTGCTGGAAGCTGTCTGGCTCACAGTGGTCCGGATGAGCTGCCTTCTTTTCTTTGGTGGGGCCCGGTCATAGCCCAGATAGAGCTCCGGGTCGGGGTGAAACTCTGTGGGCTTTTTATCAATAAAATGAAAGGAGCAAACATAAACTCTCTTCGGGGGGTATTTGAGTTTTAAAGCTGCCAGCCACGCTCGTTTTCGATCCTCCTTCCTCGGCATGGAGTGTAGTTCGTAACGCGCTGGGCACACACAGGCCTTTCGAAGTTGTTGATGTGCAAAACAATACGTTTCTAGCTCGTCTTTCAGTTTTCTGGAGCTGTTGTGACAGCCAACAACAGCACAAGTTGAACCCGAACTCATATTAGAATTGTTTAAGCCTCCTGCTACAGCACAAATTACTAGAATTTGTCATTAGCAAAAGTGCCTCTCGCTTTAGCTCACCGGAAGTATAAAACCGGGAGGGGGCGGTACCTGTCTGTCATGGCAGCCCACATACGCTCTTGCAGAATAAGGTGGATACTCCACAGAGGATGCTGCCATGCTGCGTTACTATAGCTGCCTAACAAAGGAACAACTTTAGTTTAAATCTAACGTAAGGCACGTTTTTCTCTAGTCTTTTACGCCACAAAGTGAACGTCACGTTTTCCACTCACTGACTACCATCCAATACTACGTTTTAAGCGCAACTTTCATTTATCATGAAAAATTTTATATATGTAAGTTAATTTGGTAACTTTAGAATAATTAAATGTCGTTACGTAAAACACCAAAAAATACAAATGTTCATCACCGCTTTCTAGTTCGCACGACTCTTCCCGCTCACCGAAAACACGTGACAGGAAGTTGGTGTCACTTCCTGTTTAGTCTTTTTATTTTTATAAACAGCATTTACAACAAATATGGCATCGATATCAGAGATATTCTAATCTGAAAAAGCTAGCATAGATTGCTTCCAAACACAGAAATAATAATAATAAAAACAATAATAATAATGCAAGAATCAAATAGAATAAAATAACACATAAATAAATAAACAAATAAAATACAAACTAGGGGTTTTTCAGAAGTTTCAGTTCGTTTATCATATGAAACAACTCCACACCTTGAAGTTTGTCCATGAACAGATAAGAAGATGTGGCAGAGTTCCTTGTGAAAAGTAGGGAATGATGTTTTT
This sequence comes from Nematolebias whitei, assembly GCF_014905685.2. Taxonomy (NCBI): domain Eukaryota; kingdom Metazoa; phylum Chordata; class Actinopteri; order Cyprinodontiformes; family Rivulidae; genus Nematolebias; species Nematolebias whitei. Next base: position 52,867,453 of record NC_056503.1, read on the forward strand.
TTTTAAGGAAACGGCACTTGTGAATGAAATATTTGCCCATAACAATATTTACATTTACTTCTTCCTGTTTAGACTTGAAGCGAGGTCAGCAAAAGAAACGTGAAGGTGCTCATTACCGCCACCACGTGGTGTGGAGGATCTGTTTTGACGTTCAAAAGTATTACAGTTTTTCTCAATTGTTTCCACACATTTTCTGAAAGCCTCATACTCTCAAAACTCTACACACGAGTCAAAAAACACACACGATGGGCAAAAGCCCTCAATTCTCCTTCAAAATGAAACTTTACATTCAAAATCTAAAAAAGTCAGTCTGAGGCGCTGTATTCAGCTCAGTCTTATAAATAGCACCCTCTTGCAGTGGCTCAACCATTTTACATTCAAAACAATGTTTTCTCTTCTCAAAATGGTATTTTGTTCTCAGATGACACACACAAACCATCGTATGAATAGACCTTTATAAGAACCAGTTCAACACTGATCTACTCTGTGTAAAACATTTCTATCCCATCATCATAATGACAGACCCTTTTTTGTTCAGTGTTACACTTAGTACAAATAGTACATACATCAGTGTATTGTGAAATATTTTAGAATATTGTTTTTACACTGGGCAGCACGGTGGCACAACTGGTAGAGCTGCTGCCTCTCAGCGAGCAGGTCCCTGGTTCAAACCCCGGTCCAGGGGCCTTTCTGGGTGGAGTTTGCATGTTCTCTCCGTGCATGCGTGGGTTTTCTCCGGGTACTCCAGTTTCCTCCCACAGACCAAAAACATGCATGTTAGGCTGATTGGTAACTCTAAATTGTCCCTAGGTGTGAGTGAGATAGTGAATGGTTGTTTGTCTCCTTTGTCTCTGTGTCCCTGTGATGGACTGGAGACCCGTCCAGGGTGTCCCCCGCCCCTCGCACAGTGATTGCTGGACATGGGCACCAGCGACCCCCGTGACCCAAAATGGAAGAAGCGGGTAAAGATAATGGATGGATGGATAGATGTTTTTACACTCAGAACACACAAATAAATGGTAACATATATTTTTTATTTTTCCCACAAAAAATGATGAACACTGTGTACATCCCAACCAACACAAAGTTGCAACAACAGAATAATTTACTGTATACAGTTACTACACCGTTACAGCAACTTTCCTCTTCACCCTCTACACTGCAGACTTCACCATCAACTCCCTCACTGTCATCTGCAACAGTTCTCTGACTCTGCCACAGTCGGCCTCATCACAGGTGAGGACCACTCCGAGTACAGACAGCGGACTCAAGACTTGGTGGACTGGTGCCAGCAGAACTAGCTCCTGATCAACGCTGCTAAAACTAAGGAGCTGGTGGTGGATTTCCACAGGCACAGGTCCACCTCACTGACCCCGGTGAACATCCAGGGAGTGAACATCGAGATCATGGACTCTTACAAGTATCTGGGTGTTCACCTGCGCAATAAACTGGACTGGTCTCACAACACTGATGCACTTTACAGGAAGGGTCAGAGCAGACTCTACCTGCTGAGGAGACTGAGGTGTTTTGGAGTGCAGGGGGTGCTCCTGAAGACCTGCTTTGACTCTGTAGAGGCATCAGCCATCTTCTATGGTGTTGTGTGTTAGAGCAGCAGCTTATCATCAGCTGAGAAGAAGCAGCTAGATAAGATCATCAAGAAGACCAGCTCGGTGCTTGGACGCCCCCTGGACCCAGGTCAGGTGGTGGGAGACAGAAGGACTCCAGCTAAAATAACATCATTGCTGGACAACGTCTCCACCCCATGAAGCTGCTGCTGAACTGGAGAGCTCGTTCAGTGACAGGTTCCTGCTCCTAAATGCACAAAGGAGCGTCACCGCAGGTCCTTCCTCCAGCAGGTCCTTCCTCCAGCAGGTCCTTCCTCC
>NC_056503.1:52869345-52870379 GCF_014905685.2 Nematolebias whitei
TCCTTCCTCCAGCAGGTCCTTCCTCCAGCAGGTCCTTCCTCCAGCAGCTGTTAGACTCTACAACCATCACTGCTCCAACAAACTCTACAAGGATTAAATCCATGCTGACCTCTGCTGAAACACACTCTGCCTGTAATACTGTGCTGTCAATACTCTGTCCTTATCAATGTTCCAACACATATTGAACATTATTATTGATATTGTTTATCTTATTTATTATATATTGTTTTAACATTTAGGAACTTTTGTGTGAATCTTTTCATCTGTTCTGCTGTTACACTTGAATTTCCCATCCGTGGGACAATAAAGGCCGTTTCTATTCTATTGTACAGTAAAAAAATCAAATACTGTAAATAAACTACACTTCATCCCGTCTTCTGTTTCCATCTTGCCATTGCATCTCATCCACATCACAAGCAATGTTTTCCCTGGCCAAGCAGCAGGGGGAATATCAAACAGACTTTGTTGGTTTATCACCCAGCATGGCAAATACAGCCATGAAAAGCATCAGCTGCCATATGTCCACATGTGTCTTCCATAAGTTGGAGAAGGGGTATATGCATTTGTGAATTTAGATCATATACTTTCCATCTCCAGGCAGAAAAAAATCCTCAGTAGGATTAATGAATGGAGAATATCAGAGTCAGAGAGATTTATTTGTCATACACACCACATGTGGTACATGTGGTGGAACGAGATTATGTACACAGGGTCCCAGTTACATCCAACATTAAAATGTTAAAAGAAAAACAGTAATACGATCCAAGATATGAACTAAGAAAAACATCCGATCCGATGGACTTCCGGCAAGATGGCGGAGAGAGCGGCTGCGCTGTGAAGACCTCCAGGTAGCATAGCTCGAAAAAAGATGTAATTTGAAAAACTGTGATGTCCTGACTCATTACAAGTAAAGGAGGATCAATCCGAAATGCCAGCCTTTGCTCCTTCTTCTTTCCTTTTTAATGGCACTATACAACAACACACATCAACAGCACATCTAGGGGTGGGGGTGTATGTGTCGGGGTCTTATTTTT
>NC_056503.1:52870479-52872828 GCF_014905685.2 Nematolebias whitei
TTCATTCAATAAACATTTTAAAACCATTCTGAGTTTGTGTGTGGGATCCTCTGCCATCAGATCCGGGATATTTGTACTGAATGTACTTTGCTTCGCTGTATCTGTGGCAGTTTAATAAATGACACTTATTATCCTAGCAGAACCAGCCAGTGAGTTTTCTTTTTATTCATTGCTCCGACCCTTCCCTGAACCTGTATCTATCTTGATGCATGCTCAATAATCCAGGTAGAAAAATCCAAAAAAGTTCAATCTGGTCCTCTGGACATTTAAAAAAAAAAAAAAAAAAAAAGAAACGTTTCGTCTCTCATCCAAGAGACTTCCTCAGTCTGAGGAAGCTCTCCGGAAAACAGAGAGCTTTGCCTTACAGCTCAGCGCTCTCTTCACCACAATAGACCGGTACAGAGTTTGCAATTTTGCAGATGCTACATCAATCTGTCTGTCAATCTCACACTTCATTCTTTCCTCACTCGTGAACAAAACCCCAAAATACTTGAACTCCTCCACTTGAGGCAGAACCTCACCCTTGACCTGAAGAGAACAATACACCCTTTTCCAGTTGAGGACCATGGCCTCAGATTTGGAGGTGCTGATTTTTCATCCCAGCTGCTTCACACTCGGCTGCGAACCGCTCCAGTGAGAGCTGAAGATCACGGCACGATGACGTCAACAGGACCACATCATCTGCAAAGAGCAGAGATGGAATCCTAAGGTCACCGTACTGGAAACCCTACAGACCTCCTGGATCTGATGCTCGACCAATGATTGCACTCGCTTCTCAAGTACCACTGAATAGACCTTACCTTTGATTTTGCTATTTAAATCTTGAGAGTCCGTTATATTCAGGATTAATTCTTTGATATTTTTTTTTGGCAGTACGTGCCATTTTAAAGAAGACTGGAGTTAAATTTCTAATATTTGCTTGAGCCTGGTTTCCAGTTTTGGGGTTTTATTTGTAAGGAAATAAGACTATGGTCAGTCAAAGGTGCTACAGAAATATCAGAGTTGATTTCATTGATCAGTAATTCATTTGCTACAAGCCAGTGATCAATTCTTGATTTGCAATTTAAACCAAATCATGAGAATTTTATTGAACCGGGATTGAGATGAGGCCACGTGTCAACTAGATTTTGTTCATTGCAAAAGTTGCTGAATGTTGTGTTTGGGTGAGCTGAGTCGTGTTTCGAGGACCATCTGTCATAAAATTCATCTTGAACCAGGGTGAGATCTCCTCCAATGATGACGTTGTTTGTTGAGTAAGTTGATTTTAGGTGATCTAATTTTAGGGCTTTTTCTTCTAGCAATAATTTGTTCTGGTTTTAGATTATTATATCTATATATATTCACTAAAATAATTGTTAGATTATCCAAACAAACAGTGAGGAATAACCAGTGATTATGTTCATCCATTTCTTTTGAAATTATTTGACCCTTGAAGTTTTTTTTAATAGAATAGCGACCCCTGCTGGTCTGGAGGAGCCATGACAAAAAAGCTTTATTTCCCCATTGTTTAGACCAAAAGTTGCTGTCTTCATGTTTTGAACGAGTTTCCTGTAAGAATATTATATTTGCATTTTGCCCTTTACAAAATAAAAAGAAACTTTTCCTCTTAGTTAAGTCTTTTAAGCCCCTTGCATTAACAGTTGGTGTTGTTTGGGCCCAGGCGGTGCACGTGTCCAGAATCATGTCTGTCTTCTCTTTCCATTGTGGCATGATCTGCTTGATGAGATCCACAACTTTCTGTTTGGTGTCTTCATCTTTTTCATCTTTTAAGCCGTTGATGCGCAGGTTCCATCTTCTTTTATGTCGCTCCGACTCTGCTGCTTTTCTTTTAATATCCTGGATTTCCTTTGTCAGCTCCGTGTTTGTAGCTTTAAGTTGTCTCATCTCTTTTTCCATCTTTTCATTTTTAGCTTTACACTCCTGGATTTCAGAGCTGTTAGAATCCATCGTCTTGATATTATCAATGGAGAGCGTGTTCCGTTTCATTTCTTCTCTCATTTCCTTCATTTCTTCACCAAACTTTGACATCATTTGCTGAAGACTTTCAATTGCTGCTAGGAGCACGGCGTAAGAGGCATTTGAACCAACCTCCTCGTCTCCTTTGTCTTCTTGTGTGGTACTGGGGTCTTACACGGTGATGTTAAGGCATTTTTGGTTCCTTTGGCGTCAGTTTCCATATTTTGTGCGTGGCAGTAGTTGTGTGCTAGCAGAGCTTTGTTAGCAGTGCTGTTAGCTTTGCTAGTAGCCATTATCGCTGTTGTTTTCTTTTGCCCGTTGTCATTTCTCGCGTTTACGTTGGGCGGTCTTTTTTTTTTTTTTTTGTGATGGCCTCCCTTCTCCCCTTACAGC
>NC_056503.1:52872928-52874175 GCF_014905685.2 Nematolebias whitei
TGAACAGAGTGATAAATAAAAGGAAAAACAGAGTGTAAACTGTGACAACAAATCAAACATTGATGTAAAGCCCCTCACTGTGACACCGACTGGGAAGCCGTTTCAGTCCGAGTAGAAAGGTAACATCAATTGGCTGGGCATCGGATCAGGATCCACAGCAGACGCCAACTCTAATTCTGAGTGTCACACTTTAATACTCTCTGCATTACATGGGAACATCTCCCAGCAACATGCCCACCTGGACTCAAAGTCTGTGAAAAACCCTTGAGATAGCGTGAGAGCATGAGAAGCTTAAAAAACTCTAGATAACGAGGGAGCGTGAGAAGCTAGGGTGAGCAAAACCTCCAGATAGCGTACAAGAGGAGGCGGGCCGGGCCTCCTCCTCAGGCCTCTGGGTAAATCACAACAACATGCAAAAAAAACCCCACTTTATATCACAGGTTAAAATAGTCAGAAAAACAACATTTTATTGAATTCTTTATTCATTCCACCCTTTGGTTTTCTGACTAATTTTGCCCTTACCAAAAACACTTCATATCACCAGTTAAAATAGTCAGAGAAACAACATTTTAAACATCCTGATGCATGCTCAATAATCCAGGTAGAAAAATCTAAAAAAGTTAAATCTGGTCCTCTGGACATTCAAAAAAAACAAAAAAACAAAGCAAAACAACAAAAAAATGTAGAAACGTTTGTCTCTCGTCCGAGAGACTTCCTCAGTCTGAGGTGCTGTTTTCAGCTCAGTCTCTTAAATAGCACCTTCTCAGAGTGGATCAACCAGTTTTGCTGCTGACAACCAAAACCAGCTGATCACATGCTCAAGAAGGACCATCAGCATAACAATGGATCATTAGCACCTGATGGCTGTTTACTACTCACAGAGGGCTGAGTGATACTAGCAATCACAGCATTGTAAGAGGGGGACAGTTGAACACGTAGGCCTCCACCCCTGTTTAATGATGGACGGTTTCTTTTCACAAAGATGGCCTCCTTTACTCCTCTCTCAAACCATCGTTCCTCTCTGACATCTTTGTGAAAAGAAACCGTCCATCATTAAACAGGGGTGGAGCCTCTGGGTTCAACTGTCCCCCTCTTACAATGCTGTGATTGCTAGTATCACTCAGCCCTCTGTGAGTAGTAAACAGCCATCAGGTGCTAATGATCCATTGTTATGCTGATGGTCCTTCTTGAGCATGTGATCAGCTGGTTTTGGTTGTCAGCAGCAAAACTGGTTGATCCACTCTGAG
>NC_056503.1:52874275-52879470 GCF_014905685.2 Nematolebias whitei
ATATATATATATATATATATATGTGTGTGTGTGTGTATATTTGTGTATATATGTGTATATATATATATGTATATGTGTGTATATATGTGTATATATGTATATATATGGGGGCGGGGTGTGATGGGGCGGTTTTTAATAGATATTTGGCTGGAAAACTATGACTCTATCTGGCAACACTGCTCCTGGAAAGGTGTACGTCGTCAGGACGGAGATGGAACGGAACTGCTGTAAGGTTAAAGAATAAACATCTAAGAAGAATTGAAAACTGAGATTACTCAGTGAGTTTAAAGCTATAGCTTCTAACTTGATGGATTTCTTGTAGGCAAACAGCAGGGCGGATTTTTCTGGAGGACTCCCGGAGGAAGGACTTGATCCGCGCTGACTGTTGGGAGCTGCTGCTAGGCTTCTCTTTTTGTAGTAACAACATGGCTGCGGTGGAGCTCGAATGGATTCCAGAAACCCTGTATAACACTGCCATCTCAGCTGTGGTCGACAGCTACAGCCGAGCGAGAAGAGATATACGGTCTCTCCCAGAGAATATACAGTTTGATGTCTATTATAAGGTAAGGTCCCCATCACGTAATTGTTGCTCCATTAGCGGCTAGCATTAGCAGCTGCATTAGCAGCTAGCATTAGCAGCTAGCACACCGAGGCTCAGTTTGAACCTGTAAAACAGCGACATAAGGTTAAAAACATGAACTCTGACTACATTTTCAACAAATGATAACTTGTTTAGTTAGATTTGTTTTGGCATTAGAGCCTTCAAAAGGATAATGTTCTGTGAATGGATCCAATATTAAGCCCACTTCTGATTTAGTTGGAAGCAAAGTGTTTCTGTTGGGTTTTCTTCTCATAAGAGCTTCGTTTTTTCTTCGAGTGATGGAGAAAAGTTTCAGGAGTGAGTTGTGACTAAAGGGTGTCAGCAAAGGTCAAAGGAAAAGTTTAGAAGACAGTGGTGAGACCCGCTATGTTGTATGGTCTGGAGACAGAGACATGGACAAAAAGACAGGAGACAGAACTGGACGTGTCAGAAATGAAGATGTTGAGGTTCTCCTTACAAGGATGGAGGTCGTTTTCACACCTGATAGTCCGGTAGACTGTGTTGCCAAATAGAGTCGAGGTCTTCCAGCCCAAAAATCTATTAAAAACCGCCCAATCAATATATTGTTATATTTATTGTTTGCACACACACACATACAATACTAATTACACATATTTGAGTAGATGTAATAAATTACTTTAATTCCTGTTTAAATGCAATTCATTCTGCCATATCTGCAGTGACTTTGCCGGCAAATTAAAAGTTGAAGCATAATCATTAAATTATTATCTTTGTCATAGATTTATTTATAAATCACATTTAAACATTGCTTGTACCAATTAAATAAAATAAAAAGTAACACGTTCTCTATCACTGTCATTAATCAGACAAACAAACAAACAAGTAGCTTCATCCTGCAGAGAGACTGACGTCACGTATTCTCACTTGGAACCAGAACAATGTGAATATTGTACAGACTCACTGCTGCTGATCCTTCATCCACACCACGGTGAAGTTTGCTTACGACTCCAACATGTTTACGTTGTTTACTTTTTTTTTCCAAGATGGCGCCGGTGTGTAGGGCTGCCCGTCTCTCGCTCTCTGCTTGTATTTTATTTTTGTTATTTTTACAATGGTTGGTGCAGTGTGCCGAGTCATATTTTCAGTATGATCGTCGGGCACTTTTGGAGCTCCGTACATTTGCTGAAACGCCTGCGGAGTTTTTGAACAGCGGCCATCACTCTCCTCCACCGGTCCTGTCTGAGATTCCTGCATTCCTTCTGCGTGACCCTGGCCTTTCTCCATGGAGGAAACGTCGCAGACGTCGTGGGAAGCGTGCAGGGATTTTGGTGAAACTGAGGCAAAGTGTGGATTATTCTATCAGGACTCGCTCTGGATCTGATCTTCTCCTCTCTGACCCGTGGTGCTCCTGGGGCCCGGCTGCTGGCCAGCTGCCCGTGCGCTCAGTCCATGGAAACACCTGGAGTTGTTTACCTGTGCGCCGCACCAGCAGACCAGGAGGAGCTGTTCTTCATAACCTGCGCCCGCTGGCGCGCGCTTCTCCCTCCACGGCTGTGCCTGTGTTGGACAATATCAGGATGTGTTTAATCAACGCAAGGTCTGTTTCCAACAAGACATTTATCCTCAATGACTTTTTTAAAGATCAGGAGTTGGTTTTTCTGTTCGTCACAGAATCATGGATTTCTGATGGTGAGTCCAGCGCCTTGGCGGAACTACTACCCCCGGACTGTCTGTGTTTCAATGCCCCGCGGCCATCAGGTCGGCGCGGGGGGGATTATTAACAGTTTTTAAAGCAAACTTCGCCTGTAAACAGTTGTCCATCCCGGTGTCCCGCGCCAGCTTTGAGCTGAGCGTTTTTGAACTCGGACACTCTCCTCCAGTTCTGTGCGCGCTCGTCTATCGCCCACCTCGATCCAAGGACTTCATAAATGAATTCTCCGACTTTTTGGCTGATATCACACAGAGATACACTCACTTTTTGTTTATTGGTGACTTTAATTTGCATGTGTGTTGTCAGGAGAAGCTCTTAGTGAAGGACTTTCTAGATTTATTGGACTCTTTTAATTTAGCTCAGCAGGTGAGCGGCCCCACCCAAGAACACGGTCACACGCTGGACCTCGTTTTAACACGCGATGTCTCTGTTTCTAATTTGAAAATCGGTGACAATGTTTTTTCAGATCACATGCCTGTATTGTTTGACTTCACCCCCCCTTGTCCTACTGCTAAGACGTGCGTTCCTGCACGTACGCGTTCCATTAACCGTTTCACTGCTGCTCGTTTTAATGAAGGTTTTAACTCTGAGAGGATCAATCAGCTCTTGGTGTCTCTTACCACTGAGGAGCTAACCTCTCAGTTCAACTCTGCCTGTTTAAATGTTCTGGACCGTGTTGCTCCCCTTAAAACCAGTAAAACAAAACTTAGATCAGAGCCTTGGCTGAATGACGTCACTCGAGCCGTAAGGCGGCAGTGTCGCAGAGCTGAACGAAAGTGGAGGAAGGACAGGCTGCAGGTTTCTTTTCAAATGTTAAGGGAGAGTTGGCGTCACTATCAGAAAACCATTAAAGCTGCCAAATGTAAATTCTTCTCTGATTTAATTGTCTCCAACTCTCACAACCCCCAAGTTCTTTTCTCCACCCTGAACTCAGTTCTACACCTCAGTGAGCCTTCACCTCTGGAAGCCTCAACTGAGCTGTGTGAGAACTTCCTCCATTTCTTTTTAGAAAAAGTGGCAAACACCCGGGCACTCATTTCTCCACCAGCTCATGATCTGTCCATCCCATCTCAGTGCGTGGCTGTGTTTGACCACTTTTTTTTTTTCATTTAGCCTTTATTTATCCAGGTTAGTCTCATTGAGCCATGAGAACTCATTTTCAAGAGAGACCTGTTTAGGGAGCACATGGTGGGGGTTAAGGGCCTTGCTCATGGGCCCAGAGTGGGGCGAATGAGGGTGGGGGCAAGTGTGGGTGTTTCACCTACCCCACCCACAATTTTGATGTTGTCGGGGCCGGGGCGTGAACCAGCAATCTTCGGATCACAAGCCCACCTCTCTAACCTCTGCGCCACCACTCCCCACACTTTGAGCCCATCTCTCTGTCTTCTCTGGAGCAGGTAATGTGCAGCATGAAGCCATCTGGTTCCCCCTTTGATGTGGTCCCCCCTCGACTGCTAAAGGAAGTTTTTCCTACCCTGGGTCCTTTTATTATTGCTATTCTGAATAGCAGTTCATCCTCAGGTGTGGTGCCAAAAACTTTTAAACATGCTGCTGTCCAGCCCCTCCTGAAAAAACCTAACCTTGACCCCTCAGTCATGTCCAACTTCCGGCCTGTCTCCAGACTCCCATTCACCTCTAAACTACTGGAAAAAATTGTGGAGTCTCAGTTGAAACAGTTTTTGGGGGAATCACGCTATCCTTGAGTTATTCCAATCTGGCTTCAAATCTCTCCATAGCACTGAAACTGCTCTACTGAAGGTTTTTAATGACATTTTCATATCCACAGACGCAGGTGATTCTGTGCTGCTTGTCCTATTGGACCTTACATCTGCTTTTGACACCATCGACCACAACATCCTCATTTCTAGACTGGAGCAGTGGGTGGGCATCACAGGGTCAGCCCTTAAATGGTTTGGGTCCTACCTCTCTGACAGAACCTTCTGTGTCAATATCAAAGATTTTAGTTCGGCATCGACAGCGCTCCAGTGGGGGGGTTCCGCAGCGGTCCATCCTCTGTCCCCTTCTCTTTTCTTTATACCTGCTGCCACTAGGTGCTATTTTCCGCAAACACACATACCCTTTCATTTCTACGCCGATGATTGCCAAATTTACTTCCCCCTGAGGCACAGAGGCACACGCTCTATTCAGCCTCTTCTTGACTTCCTGGCTGACATCCGGGACTGGATGGCTTTAAACTTCTTAAGCTTCAACGAGAAGAAGTCTGAAGTCATGCTGTTCCATCCCAGTGGCTCACTCATGAACCATGACATTGACCTTTTCTCTCTAGCCCCGCTAGAGAAACAAAAGGTGACTAATCTGGAGGTGATAATGGACCCGTCCTTAAAACTCAACAGTCACGTAAACATGATGGTCAAATCCTGTTTTTTTCAGCTGAGACGGCTGTCTAAGCTGAAACCTATACTCTCCAAGAAGAACCTTGAGACAGTGATCCACGCCTTCATAACATCTAGGCTTGATTACTGCTATTCACTTCTGTTTGGAATCAGTCAGTCCTCCATTGCTCGTATACAACTGGTCCAAAATGCTGCAGCCCGATTTTTCACTGGTAAAGGCTATAGAGAGCACGTCACGCCAGTTTTGGCCTCCCTGCACTGGCTACCCATTCACCTTCGGATCCAATTCAAAATTCTCATGTATGTTTTTAAACCACTGAACAGTTCCGCCCCATCCTATCTCACTGATCTTCTGCAGCCATATGTCCCACCGCGCTCTCTGAGGTCAGCAGACCAGATGCTTCTCTCAGTCCCAGAAACCCGTCGTAAGCTCAGAGGTGACAGGGCTTTCTCTGTTGCAGGTCCACGACTGTGGAATGAGTTGCCACTGAGTGTCCGGCAGGCTCCCACACTCTCAGTCTTTAAGTCTCGCTTGAAGACCCACTTCTATTCTCTTGCCTTTAACACG
>NC_056503.1:52879570-52890565 GCF_014905685.2 Nematolebias whitei
TTAAGTCTCGCTTGAAGACCCACTTCTATTCTCTTGCCTTTAACACGGTGTGATTTGTTTTGGTCCGGTCTGTACTCTACACTGTTGGCCATTTTAGTTAGCTTCTGCTGCTATTTGTATCTGTATTTTTATTTTATGTTTTCCTTTCCGCTGTGCATGTTTGTTTTCTTTTGTACAGCACTTTGGTTGGCCTTGTTGCTGTTTTAAGTGTTCTATAAATAAATTGGTATGGTATGGTTTCATCTCCGTGGTTCTCTCATGCCATGTCGTCACTTTTCAAAGCTGCATGTTTCAGTTTTTATCTTTGTGAAGAGCTCCACACTTTGGAGGTCTTGGGTCAAACAGTTTTCTCTGCGTCGGTTATTTGTAAAATTTACTTTATTTCCTTTGAAAACAGCCTCTGCTCTGCTTCCTCCTCCCCCTCGCTCTGTTCAACTCGCGCTGCAGAGTTGTTGTTTTTTTACTTTATTCAGTCAGTCAGCATTGACAATGCTCTGCAGCTCAACAAAACGGCTCTGCAGCGCCGTGAAAGACGCATAATCGCGCGACACAACTAATTGTTAATGAAATGCATTGCCAACGCTTTTAATCATCGATTTTTATCGATTTGTTGTTGCAGCCGTAATCTCTTCCTGGATCTTCTCTGTGGTTCTCTGAGGTTTAGGGCTCTGATCATCTCCCTAATTGACTTGAGAACAAAACATCAACAACAAAATGGTTGTGTTTTATTGATCAAAAACATTATCTAGGCTGAGAGATAAAAGTTTAACTGATCAACAACATCCTTTAAAGTTTAACTTACCTCCACCATGCAGCCTCCACTGTAGAAAAGGGCAGCAAACTTTTAACAACAAAGTTTGTGACTGTCCTGTGCGCCCCCCCCCCCCCCCACACACACACACACACTTTTTTTTTGTCTGTCTCTGTCCTCACATCAGGGTCAGAGGCTACTGTGAGGAGAACATTAACCAGTGAACATCAGGTGGACTGTTGAAACAGCTGATCTGATGGATGAGCACATTTTTACAAGCTTCATCTGTTAGTGTCAATCTTTAGTTAGCTTCTGAGTTTAGCTAGCTACATAGATAACCATAAAATAAAGCTCCACACTAATATCTTAAAGTTAGCATTACATGGATTCTAGTTTAATTCACTGTGATGTACGTGTTAAACATGAACGCTCCTACAAGAACCCTGCAGATGTTGGATGCTGTCTATCATGGTGCACTAAGATTCATAACTGGCTGTGATTATCGTACCCACCACTGCACCCAGTATTCACTGGTTAACTGGACATCATTAACTTCACGCAGACTCTCCCACTGGTACATTTTCATCTTTAAATCACTTCCTGGTCTGCTGCCTTCATACATCTCCTCCTACATGTCTCTGTGTGAGTGCAGCTACAGCGTGCGCTCTCAGGACATCATTACCTGCAGTGTTCCCTCAGTGAGGACTGAACTAGACAAAAGGACCTTCTCCTACTCCGCTCCTGTTTCCTGGAATATCTTGTAAAAAGATCTGAAGCTCTCGACCTTTGACCTCTCTAAGTGTCTTTAGGAATCTGTTGGACTCCTGGCAGGGACCAATGCAGACATGTTCCTGTTTTTAGTTTTTTACATTCGCCTTAGAATCTAGCTGTTTTTTGTTACTTTTTTCTTTTAGCCATCCTATTTGTAAAAAAAAAAATAAAAACCTGCAGTATGACTTTTTATAATTGTTTATTGTTGTTGCTGTTGTCCATTGTTGTCATCTTTCTTTGTTAAGTCAGGTCTCTCTTGTAAATGAGTCCTCGAGGCTCAATGGGATTTACCTGTAGAAATAAAGGTTGAATGAACAAAAAGCTGCAGTAACGTTAACAAACGTAAACTCACCAGCTGAAACACAGACACAGCTCCGTCCTCGGGAGTTCTATGAAGATGAGTCGGGCCGTGGAGATGATGATTCAGTCCGTTTCACACTCACAGGCTGACTTTCATGCTGGCGGGGAGGGGGGGAAGCTGCTGTCCGTCTCTCTTATTGCAGAGAAACACGGAGCAACTTTCTGCTCGTGTGTTGTCGGAGCCGTTCAACACGCGCTGCACACATGAACCCCGTCTGTGGGCGTAACCAGCACCATAGACATACAAGCTGTACGGCAGCTCTATACAGCTCTGGGTGAAAACACGTAGTCTGTTTGCTATATGTCTGTGTTTTACCTGCCTGCGTGCTGAAACCACGTGACACGTTACAGCCAATACAGAAACTTGACATCGACAAAAGAGTGACGTTTCAATTCGTACACCGACCGGTGCAGTTCGGTCGGTGCCATTTAAGAACCTCGGTTCGGTACTCAGTCCTACTCCAGTTCCCCTGCTGACCCCATTCCTGCATCATTTTTTAGTTCTACCCACGATTGGACCCTCTGTTCTTACTGTTATAAATACAGGTCCTTTCATGAGCTGTATGCCATAATCATCAGTATTAAAACAATTAAAGACCTGAAATATTTCATTTGGCGTGCAATGAATCTGAAATATATGAAAGTTTCATTTTTATCATTACATTATGGAAAATAATGACCTTTATCACAATATGCTCATTTTTTGAGAAGGACCTGTAGTAGTATTGTGACAAGTGTGGTTCCTGATGTTTTCAAACATGCAGTAGTTCATCCGTTAATTAAGAAACCTGGACTTGACCCTTCGACTTGCTCAAATTTCAGACCAATCTCAAAACTTCCCTTCCTGTCCAAAATCCTGGAGAAAATAGTTTTCATTCAATTAAACAAGTTTTTGAATGAGAACGGAATCTTTGAAATTTTTCAATCTGGTTTTAAGCAACTCCACAGCACTGAAACAGCATTAGTAAGGGTTTGTAACGACATTATGATATCAAACGATTCTGGTCAATTTGTGGTACTTGTGCTCCTGGACCTTACTGCTGCTTTTGATACTGTTCACCACAGTATCCTTATATCACGGCTGGAACAGTGGGTTGGGATTACAGGTGCTGCATTAGAATGGTAAATGGACTGTACTTATACAGCACCTTTCAATCTTATGAAGACACTCAAAGCTCTTTACAACAATCTGTGCCTCATTTACCCATTCATACAGCTCTATACTAGATCTCCACAAAGATAATTGAACAAATTATTCATTTACAACTTTTTGGCTGAAGTGTTGACGTGATGGGATGTTATAGGCAGTGGGGCCCAAGAACTTTAATCATACGCTTAAAGCCGGTGGCGCATCATTTGGACGTAGATCCAGAGCTTTAAAGACTCCTACAGTTTGTGTTGTTGCTTTGGACCAATCTGAATTACCTGATAAAGGTTGTTTAAATGCTGCTGTTATCGCTCTTTGAACCAAACTACGTTCACATTTGGATGATGTCGTTTCAAGTGTGTTAACAAGTTCGATGTGTTGCTGCTGCAGATCCTCTCTCCATGAAACAACGTCAACACACAGCTTTGGATTTGTTCACTTGTCTTTTAATAAGAAAGCCATGATGTTCCCAAACAGGAGACCACAACGACATGTCTTGTTCGTTGTCTGCTAGACTGCTAATACTACACGTGCTGCAAGATAATAGCACCGTGCTGAAACACGCTTAGGAACTTTAGTTTCACGGTGTATAATCTGTCGTTAATAAAATTTAATGAGTGAAAAAGTAACCAACACGGTACACATGTGGACCGATCCCCACAGATGAAGAAAACCTTTTGAGTAGACTTAAACACTTATGAACCTCTGAAAGAGATCCAGGACGTGGTTACAAGAAAAAGTTAATAGATTGCCTGCAAAATTTCAAGCAGGACAAGGCTATTGACCGTTTTCTGTACCACAGACTGTACCCAGGGGAGGCCACACCTAGTCTGTATGGTTTACCTAAAATCCACAAACAAGGTGTACCTTTAAGACCTATTGTTAGCATGATTAACTCTGTCACTTACAATGTTTCCAAATATCTGGCGTCTGTACTCATCCCTTTAGTTGGCAGCTCAGAACACCACATACAGAACACCATGGACTTTGTGGATAAGGTGAGGGATGTCATCATGGAGACTGATGAAACAATGGTCTCTTTTGATGTCACATCACTCTTTACATGCATTCCTGTTGATGATGCAGTAGAGGTGGTCAGTTTAAAATTAAAATCAGACACCACTCTGAGCAGCAGGACCACGCTTTCTACAGAACAACTGTGTCAACTCTTGAAACTGTGCCTGCAGTCAACCTACTTCACATATGGGGAGCAATATTATAGGCAGAAACATGGGTGTGCTATGGGGTCTCCAGTTTCTCCTATTGTTGCCAACCTGTACATGGAGGAGGTAGAAAAGAGAGCCTTGATGTCCTTTTCAGGGACACCACCAAGTCAATGGTTCAGGTATGTTGACGACACCGGGGTTAAAATCAAATCTCAGGAAGTCCAACATTTTACTGACCACATCAACTCTGTGGATAAATACATCAAGTTCACACGAGAAGATGTAAAAAAAGGCAGGTTGGCTTTCTTGGACTGTGAGGTCTCAGTCTCTGATAGAGGACATTTGCAAACTGAGGTGTACCGCAAACCCACCCACACAGACCAGTATTTGCAGTTCGACTCCCATCACCCTTTGGAGCACAAGTTAGGAGTCATCAGGACTCTGTACCACAGAGCAGACAGCGTCCCCACTAACTCAGGAGCCAGGCAGAAGGAGAAATCCCACACAAGACAGGCTCTAGAGCAATGTGGATATCCTAACTGGGCCTTCCTGAAAGCAGAGAAGAAACCCAAACAGGACCCCAGTCAGCCAACAGGTGAAAAGGAGGAACCCAGACCCAGACCAGTGGTCATTCCATATGTTGAGGGAGTATCAGAGAAACTGAGACGTTTATTTTCTAAACATAACGTCCCAGTGGCTTTTAAACCCCAAAATACATTACGGCAAAGACTGGTTCTTCCCAAAGATCCAGTCGCCCGGCACAAACAGAGTAATGTTGTGTATGCTGTTCAGTGTCAGGAGGGTGATCAGTCTTACATCGGGGAAACAAAACAGCCACTGGCCAAAAGGATGGCCCAGCACAGAAGATCAACATCATCAGGCCAGGACTCTGAGGTCTACACTCATCTCCAGGCCAGCGGTCACTCTTTCAGGGATGAAGATGTTCACATCCTGGACAGAGAGGAACGATGGTTTGAGAGAGGAGTAAAGGAGGCCATCTTTGTGAAAAGAAACCGTCCATCATTAAACAGGGGCGGAGCCTCCAGGTTCAACTGTCCCCCTCTTACAATGCTGTGATTGCTAGTATCACTCAACCCCCTGTGAACAGTAAACAGCCATCAGGTGCTAATGATCCATTGTTAGGCTGATGGTCCTTCTTGAGCATGTGATCAGCTGGTTCTGGTTGTCAGCAGCAAACTGGTTGATCCACTCTGAGAAGGTGCTATTTAAGAGACTGAGCTGAATACAGCTCCTCAGATTGAGGAAGTCTCTTGGATGAGAGACGAAACGTTTCTACATTTTTGTTGTTGTTTTGCTTTGTTTTGTTTTTTTGAATGTCCAGAGGACCAGATTTAACTTTTTTAGATTTTTCTACCTGGATTATTGAGCATGCATCAGGATCTTTTGAGTAGAAGCTGCAAATGTTTTCTCAAACCACTCCTTAAAAGTTTCTAAGTTAGACCCTGGTGTTCTGTAGATGCAGCTTATAATTACATTGTTTTTCTTCTCCATATAATTTTCTACTGTTATACATTCAAATATATCGTTCATCACTCTTGTCATTTTTTCTACCACTCTATACTTCAGGTTCATGTCCACATATACAGATACCCCTCCACCAGTCTTCCCCTCTCTGTTTGTATAATTAAATTCATGTCCATCCAGTTCAAGATCAGCTTCCTTCTCAGTGCTGATCCACATTTCAGAAATGGAAATAATACTGAATGTTTGACTGTAAAGTTTGCAGATGATACAGCGGTGGTGGGATGCATCACAAACAATGATGAGTCCAGCTACAGGCAGGAGGTGGAACACCTGGAGAGCTGGTGCAAAGAGAATAACCTTCACATCAATGTGAAGAAGACAAAGGAGATGATTGTGGACTTCAGAAGGAACAAAAACATCTACACCCCCCTGAACATAAGAGGATCTGCAGTGGAAGTGGTCTCCAGCTACAAGTACTTGGGTGTACACATGAACAACAACCTCAGCTGGGGCAACAACACCACCAGCCTGATGAAGGAAGCTCATCAGAGACTCTACTGGCTTATTTGCAGCGCCCCTAATCAGCCCCAGCTCTGCACAGCCCGCCACAGAAAGAACCTTTTGCGCCAGCCCTTTAGTATTTTTAGCTGATTTGTGTCTGATTCAGGAACTCTTTTCGTCCCTGCTTCTCTGGTGGGACTGAGCGAACTCAGCCGAGCTGAGTCCCAACCAAATGTGAATGCAGGACTCTGATTGGTCAGGGGGAGGAGTCACTGGTCAGGGGGAGGAGTCACTGGATCTCATAAACTTTTCACTGAGCCGCCATTTGCAATTTCTCTGGATGCAGAGCAGCGGCTGGATCTATTTTTAAGATTTTAAAAACAATGAAAACGCCGTGTTTAATTCTGAAGTCCAGGCGTTTTTTGTGTTTGGTGACCGATGATAAAATGCGAACGAGCGGTGTCACCGCGGAGGATCATACGAGCTGCTCACAAAGGCCGGATTCGAGCCCTGGCAGGCGGGAGGACCGGAAGTCTGGGACTGAGGGTGGAAACTTAAAAAAAAAAAACATTTTATGTATAAAAAAACGTGTTTTTTTTTATCAGTGAAGAATAAAAATAAATAAACAGTGTTGGCTTTTTCATGAAATCCTGTTTACACTTAAATGACTTTATTAAATAATCGGTTAAATAAAGTTAACTCAGCTGAAAAATCATAAAAAGACAAAATTAACTAACCCTAACCCAAAATTCAGGTCTCTCTTGTAGATGAGTCCTCAAAGCTCAATGGGATTTACCGTCTAAATAAAGGGTGAACGAATAAAAAGACAAAATTATTGGATCTCTGAATATTTATCTCAAACATGTTTAAAGAAGAGACAGCCTTTAGTTCAACTTTATTCTAAACCACACATGTACAAATCACTAAACAAGAATTAAACTTTAAATTAAAGCTAAAATAAAATAATCTGCATACAAGAAACAAAACCACAATGTGTGAAAATACATCAAATGATGAAGAAAAATATAAAATTTTAAATATAAACATTTTTGTAGAATCTGGTTCATCAGATTTAATTCAGTTCAGTTTATTTCTAAAGCGCCAAGTCACAACAGAAGTCATGTCGGGGCACTGAACAGAAAAATTCATATATATAAAAATAATAATTTAACATTATTTATCTGAGGAGCAGACTGCTTTGAGATTAACTCTTCGCAGAACTCTCAGCAGGACTTGGGTTCTGGACACGCCTCCAGAATCGGTCCTAAAGTGCAGATGCAAATCCAGGCTGAGCTGAGCAGAGTTGGGCTGATTGGGAGCAGTGCAAAAAGCCATACTTCCTCAGGCAGCTGAGACGAGCTGGTCTGTGAAGCTCAGTCCTCACCTCCTTCTACAGGTGTGCAGTGGAGAGCATCCTGTGCTCCAGCATCAACGTGTGGCATGGAGGCTGCACAGCTGCAGAAAGAAAAGCTTTGCAGAGAGTGGTGAAGGCTGCACAGAAGATGTTGGAGTCAGTCTCCCCACCATCACAGACATCTACACCTCCAGACGCAGAAAGGGGGCCACCTGCATCATGAAGGACCTCACTCACCCAGCACACACACTTTTTGCCCCACTCCCCTCAGGAAGGAGGTTGAGGAGCATTAAGTGTAGAACCACTAGACTGAGGAACAGCTTCTACCCTGAGGCTGTTAGACTCATGAATCTTGTATTATGAAATTCTTTATCAAAGGGTTCGTGAGCGATCGGCACCAGATATTCAGACAAGAGGAAAATGAAACACAAGGGACTGTAACTTGCTAGAATAATATTGTCATTTATTAATCTGCCACAAGAAAACAGCCAAGCAAAGTCATGTACACTCGTACACTCTTAACACACAAATTGATATGAGTATCTCTCACCGTGACAAGTGACCGGGAAGCCTTTCGATCCAATGACAGAACTCGCATCACAACTGCATGGCACCGCGCGCTGGTCCACACAAGACTTCCACCTTGTCACAGTATTTGTGCTCCTTAAATATTCCTTCCCGACCGAATCGCGTGAGAGTAGATGAAAACAAGTTTGATGGTTACCAGAACAACGGATGAGGAGCTGGTGATTTATTACCAGTAAGGAGCATCGTGACCGCAAAGCGGGCCAAGACTTCGCTGCCAGAAACACTCCTTAAGCTTAACAAAGCATTCCTAAAGAGAAAACACTGCACCCCTCCGTCCCTCTGCAAACCATCAAAGAGTGTCCCAAATATTAATAAAGGCAACATAAATCATTCCACCCTTTGCCTTTATGACATGTAAAACAAAATACAATCCCTAATATGTGAACAACACGTTGTATAAGTGTGTTTTCAAACTACATGTAAATGAGTGTAAAATAAGTATAAATTGACATAAAAGCATCAAAATAATCATTCCTATATCATTCCACCCTTGCCTTTTATGGCAATTTAGACATTTAATTCTGAAAAGTAACACACACAAAATGTATATGTTTGAATAGGCATAAAGGCAACTTAATATATTTTTATAAAACATATTTTTATATCATATCTCTAACCAGAATAATCACTGTGAAAAATCACATGTTGCTGCTGATCTGTCTCATGTTGCTGCTGATCTGTCTCATGTTGAGGTGTTCATGCATGCTCATCTGCTCACACAGACTCATGTTCGTGCTGCTGTTCGACAATGTTTTTATGTTATGAGTGCTTAGTGTATATTTAGTTGTTTTTCTTAGTTCATATCTTAGATGTTATTACTGTTTTTCTTATACATTTTATTGTTGCATGTTACTGGAACCCAGTGTACACAATCTCGTTCCACCACATGTACCACATGAGGTGTGAATGATAAATAAATGTCTGTGACTCTGACTCTGAACCGGCTCAAATACTTGATTTTGTTAAAGTTTGTGTACGTGCTTCTGCTATTGAAATGTATAATAGAGAGATTACTGTCAGCTTGTACTGTCCCTCTGAATAGCAGCAGTTGTTTGTTCATAGTAGAAGTTATTATCCAGGTCAACGTCATCCTCCATGTCCTGACATTTGTACTCCGTCTAATTAAATGATTAATTCTATTTTATCGCAATTGACAGCCATAAAGATGATCTTCTGTCAACTGGTGCTACTGAATAATTACTAGGACTAAATGTCATTCTGATGGTAAGGAATTCGTGTTGCCTTCAGTCCATTTGGTAATCGGTTAAATCTCTCAAGCTCTTCAATATCTCTGATGACCAATACCTTTGCGTCCTCTGGTGTTTAATGAAGATCTTGCAACTTGAAGTCCATGTAGCCTGGATCTTCCCTTGCTTCTTCAGGAACCGGGCTTTCCTGGCGATGTTCGCGTTCCTTTTAGTCAGATGTTCGTTGATGTAAACGTCTGACCCTCACAGCTTCTTCCCTTGTTTTAGCAACTCTGCTTTATGTTTGCTGCTGCTCCTGGGCAGCAGATGACAGGCTTCAATGGTGTTCTTGTCAACTTCTAGTCCCTTTCTACCTCCGCTGTGTCCGCCCGTGCGTACGAGTGAGGTTTAACACGCAGGCCGGTGAAGATCACATTGTTGTGCCTCGTGTACTGCTCCAATTCCAACACTTGGTTGTCCAGGAATGTTATGCGCTTGTCTTTTTCAGCGTTCTGAAGTTTCATTAATCTAACCTCATCAACTAAGTCCAAGATCATTTTCTGCTGGAGCCTGACAGCAGAGACCTCCTCTGACAGGAAGTCACGCGCTTTTTTAATGTCCAAATCCTCCATCTCCTGATTCTTTTTTGATCCCATCTTGAACACTTTTCACATATTCACCAATGATTATTAACGGACGGCATAAATATCGTTCCCTTTGCTCAGCTGCCAACACACTTCAACATGCTGCACGCTTCACTTGCTGCTGCCACGTCTCAGTAAATATTCATCATTACAAGCTATCGTAGATTCATGTGATGTTTCTGTCAGGGATTGTTACATGCTCACCCTTTTCCACCTAGTTTCTCTGTTTGTGTTTCAGCTTTACCAGCAGGGGCGGCTTTGCCAGCTGGGAGGGGAGTTCTGTGAGCTGGAGGTGTTTGCTAAAGTGTTGAGAGCCTCAGACAAAAGGTAAGAATGTAATAAATATTTGCAGTGTTGGTAAGCACGCACATTACTCTGTGAAAGCTTTATTGATCAAACGTTTAAACTAGGACTAAAGTCGTCATAATCACTAACTATAAGTGTTTCTAAGTTATTTTTAATCATTTTAGAACTTCTATGTTCAGTTGTTTCAATGTAATTGATCAAGAAGTTTATTTGTGCTGCAGAGCTGTGTGAAAGGTTAACCCTTTGATGTCCTGCTGCACTTCTCTTATCTACAGTTTAAATTTAAATAACAATCTATGTTGCATGGATTGTTACTTTAAAATATTAAAGTATTTAAATTTAAATTCATTCAACCTTTATTTAGACAGTTAAATTGTTTATTTATGGAGGGAGATTGGGAGTAACAGGTGATAAGTGAGATTACAGCCTGGCACATGTCATGACAAACTTGACTGAACTTGAACTTGGACTACTGTATCACTACTTTGTGTTTTTTTCACTTACCATACCAATTTATTTATAGAGCACTTAAAACAGCAACAAGGCCAACCAAAGTGCTGTACAAAAGAACACAAACATGCACAGCAGACAGGAAAACATAAAATAGAAATACAGATACAAATAGCAGCAGAAGCTAACTAAAATGGCCAACAGAGTAGAGAACAGACCGGACCAAAACAAATCACATCGTGTTAAAGGCAAGAGAATAGAAGTGGGTCTTCAAGCGAGACTTAA
>NC_056503.1:52890665-52894895 GCF_014905685.2 Nematolebias whitei
TATATATATATATATATATATATATATATATATATCAACCTTTATTTCTACAGGTAAATCCCATTGAGCCTCGAGGACTCATTTACAAGAGAGACCTGATTTCAACAAAGAAAGATGACAACAATGGACAACAGCAACAACAATAAACAGTTATGAAAAAGCATACTACAGTTTTTTTTTGTTTTTTTTTTTAACAAATAGGATGGCTAAAAGACGAGGTAACAAAACAAACAAAAAACAAAACAAAAAAAACAGCTAGATTCCAAGACAAATGTAGAAAACTAAAAACAGGAACATGTCAGCATTGGACCCTGCCAGGTGTCCAACAGATTCTTAAAGACACTTAGAGAGGTCAAGGTTGAGAGCTTCAAATCTTTTTGTAAGATATTCCAGGAAACAGGAGCGGAGTAGGAGAAGGTCCTTTTGTCTAGTTCAGTCCTCACTGAGGGAACACTGCAGGTAATAATGTCCTGAGAGCGCACTCGGTAGCTGCACTCACGCAGAGACAAGTAGGAGGAGATGTATGAAGGCAGCAGACCAAGAAGAGATTTAAAGATGAAAATGTACCAGTGAGAGAGTCTGCGTGAAGTTAATGATGTCCAGTTAACCAGTGAATACTGGGTGCAGTGGTGGGTACGATAATCACAGCCAGTTATGAATCTTAGTGCACCATGATAGACAGCATCCAACATCTGCAGCATCCAACATCTGTAGGGTTCTTATAGGAGCGTTCATATACATAATATCACCATAATCAATTGAGGGAAGGAAAGTCACAGATACAAGGTGTTTCCTAACATTCAGGGTGTTTGACAGGATCTGTTTCTGAAAAAGAAACCCAATTTAACTTTTGAGTTTCTTTACCAAGTTTTCCACATGGAGCTTAAAAGAGAGATGTGAGTCGACCAAGATACCCAAATATTTATAGGAATCAACAAACTCAATGGAGACACCATTTGAGGATAAAATCGGAGGAAGAACTGCTGGGACCAACTTCCTATTTGAAAAAAGCATCCCTTTTGTTTTGTTGGCATTTAGGACAAGTTTGAGGCGGAACAAATCAGTCTGGATGATGTTGAATGCAGATTTCAAAAGCTGGAAAGCCTTAGCAACAGTTTTAGCTCGACAATAAACAACTGTGTCATCAGCATAGAAATGTATGAATGCATTAGGGATGTTCTTACCTACATTATGTATGTAGATTGTAAAGAGGGTGGGTCCTAAGTCTGAGCCTTGTGGTACACCATTGTTGACTGTTAAATAACTGGAGGAAGTACCATTATGTTGAACACATTGCCTCCGGTCTGAAAGATAGTTAGAGAACCAACCAATGGTATGTTCTGAGAAACCAATTTCTGAGAGTTTATGACACAAGATGTTCTGATCCATACTATCAAAAGCTTTAGACAGGTCTAAGAAAAGTGCAGCACAATAATCCTTAGCATCCAGTGCTTCAACAACATCATTAAGAACCTTCAGTGAAGCAGTGGTTGTGCTGTGTTGTTTCCTGAAACCAGATTGATGTGGAGGTAAGATGTTAAATGAGTCCAGGTCATTTTTGATTTGAGAGTTTATCAGTTTTTCTAGAACCTTGGCTAAAATGCAGAGTTTAGAGATTGGTCCATAGTTGTTCAGTGAGGTGGGGTCTCCTCCCTTCAGCAAAGGAAGAACAAAGGCTGTTTCCAAGTGTCTGGGATGGAGTTTTGTCTTATGGAGAGATTGAAGATGTGGGTCAAAGGCACTGTGATGATATGAGCAGCCAGCCTTAAAAAATAAGGTGGAAGTTCATCTGGACCTGCAGATTTTTTAGGGTCAAGATCTTTTAACAGTTTATTGACCTCACTGACTGAGAACGGAGAAAAAGAGAAGGTGTGATTAAATGAGGATTGACTTGTAGGAGGGATTTGATTTGTAGAAGTTTGGTTATTAAGTGAAGTGGCTGATCTTCCATTAGTAACTGTGTCAAATAAAGAACTAGATGGTGGAAGTTTAATATCTCTCAAAGCAGCTGTCACACAATGATCACTCAAAAGATCAGCGAATACACCTGTACCAGGGAATTTGTGAGGCATATTAGTTCGAAACAGGTCTAAGATGGAGGCTTTATCAGGACGATTTTTATGTAATCTAGTGAGAGAGTCGATCAGTTGGCTTAAATTGAGAGACGGGCAACATTCCTTGAATTTATCACAGAGGGGGGTCAACTTACACCAATCAATGTTGAGATCTCCAGCCAAAAGGACCTCTGTGAATTTTAAATTACCAAGAAATTCCATCATGGCAGTCAATGCCTCAGGTGATGCTGTGGGGGGGCGGTATCAGCAGACTACAGTTAAAATCTGGCTTCCATTCAAGGTGATATTTACAGATAAGGCTTCAAACTGGTTTGGAATTGTTTTGGAAGACACAAGACTAGAAACCAGAGAATCTCTAATGTAAATAATGACTCCACCCCCCTTTTTTTGACGATCACAGCGGTAGATGTTAAATCCATTGATTGCCACATCATTATTCATTACAGATTTGTTCAGCCAGGATTCAGAAATAAAGATTACATCTGCCCCAGAAGAACTGACCAGGATTTTCAAAGCATCCAGTTTTTTCAGAAGGCTACGAGCGTTTACATGCAGAAAATGGAGCCCAGAGGCGTTTTTAAAGTCATTTGTTGTGCTGTAATTAGTGGGGGGTCCAGGGTTGGGCTGAATCCCTGAGAGCAGTAACAACATTATTATCAGACATTTTCTTGAGTTTTTTGTGACTGATGTGTAATTACAGGAGTTAACATTGTGACAATTAGCCCCCATAATCGAACCATGAGAAACATTAATGAAGACGCGATCATTCAGAATCTAAAAACAGTGAAAGTTGCAGTGATGGACAGATTCAGGTGTATTAACAAGATTCAATGACTCCAGATAATCTGAGAACTGAAAATCAATCAATCAACCTTTATTTAAACAGGTAAATCCCATTGAGCCTCGAGGACTCATTTACAAGAGAGACCTGATTTCAACAAAGAAAGATGACAACAATGGACAACAGCAACAACAATAAACAGTTATAAAAAAAGCATACTACAGTTTTTTTATTATTTTTTTTATTTTTTTTTTATTTTTTATTTTTTTAAACAAATAGGATGGCTAAAAGGAAAAGGTAACAAAACAAAAAACAGCTAGATTCCAAAAAATAAAATATAAGTAGACAGTAATATGAATGGTGCAGAAAAGTTTCAGACCATAAAACGTCACAGTTCAAATGGGCAAACAAACCCGACGAGTTGGCCCAACTGCAGTTTGAGTTGGGCTGAGGGGGGCTCCGGCCCCCCAGTGAAGAAGGATGGATGCTCCTATGGGAAACAGAAGCTGGGTCCAGAATCAACAGGCCAAAACAGAAACAGATAATTCGCAGCAAATAGCAGAGCGAGCTGCCAGAAAATCCTCCTGAAGTGAAAGGCATGGTCCAAGCTCGTTTCAGGTCAACAGGGGCCAACAACGTGATCCGGAATAAAATTAATTATTATCCAGGTGAGTTTGGATGGAGGCTTGCAACAACTCCGATACAAACTCTGAACTTCTCTCGAGCACCACGCAGCCCTGCTCCTTCACACTGCTCCTCCACGCTGCTCCTCTGCTTCTCAGCACGTCACCTCCGCACCCGACAGCACGGGGCTTCCCCGGTGAAAAGCGAGACTGACCGGAGAGGCTGAGGCTGAGGCTGAAGTCGGCAACTGGTCCGGTCCGATTCTGCTCCAGTTTGGCTCCGGCGCTACAAGCACGAGAGACGAAGAGGCTGAAGATATCCCTGGCCCGGTTCTGCTCCGGTCCGGCGGCCCAGTCCAGCGGCCTGGTCCGGCGGCGCGGTTCTGCTCCGGTCCGGCAGCGCTTCAAAGCACCGGAGCGTCTCCTCCAGGTGAACACAGCGACTCCACGGAGGTGGACAGTCCTTCGGTGAAAGTAACGGGCTGCTCACTGAAGCTGAGACCGGCTCTGTTGAAGACGAAATCCCCACAGCCCCACAGCCACCTCGGTTCGGTTCTGGTCCAATTTGAGGGACACAGGTACACTTCCCCCACACCTATGGAGACACCACGAGGGCCAGTCCAGCAGAAAACCAGCGAAATACCACCCGGCGATATTTGTCGGAACGAGGTAGAAAATATAATATATATATATGTATGTGTGTATGTGTGTGTATGTGTATGTATGTATGTATGTATGTATGTATGTATGT
>NC_056503.1:52894995-52895414 GCF_014905685.2 Nematolebias whitei
GGTCCTCTGGACATTCAAAAAAACAAAAAAAAAGCAAAACAACAAAAAAATGTAGAAACGTTTCGTCTCTCATCTGAGAGACTTCCTCAGTGTGAGGTGCTGTATTCAGCTCAGTCTCTTAAATAGCACCTTCTCAGGGTGGATCAACCAGTTTTGCTGCTGACAACCAAAACCAGCTGATCACATGCTCAAGAAGGACCATCAGCCTAACAATGGATCATTAGCACACTGATGGCTGTTTACTATTCACAGAGGGCTGAGTGATACTAGCAATCACAGCATTGTAAGAGGGGGACAGTTGAACACGGAGGCCTCCACCCCTGTTTAACGATGGACGGTTTCTTTTCACAAAGATGGCCTCCTTTACTCCTTTCTCAAACCATCGTTCCTCTCTATCCAGGATGTGCACATCTTCATCC
>NC_056503.1:52895514-52901656 GCF_014905685.2 Nematolebias whitei
CCCACTTTCAAAAACATATAATGCAACTTTAAAACAGATTCCCAGCCAGTTTTCACACCTGATGGGAACAGAGGGGCCTCGTCTGTGAATTAGAGGAACAAAGACCTACTGTTTTAGATTTTTAGGTGTGAACTGCCAATCTACATATATGTGTGTGCGTGTGTGTGTGTCTTATGTGTGTGTGTGTCTTATGTGTGTGTGTGTGTGTGTCTTATGTGTGTGTGTGTCTTATGTGTGTGTGTGTCTTATGTGTGTGTGTGTATATGTGTCTTATCTCACTCAGCCTTATAACCTGAATCTCTCACTCTCTGCTCTTTGAATTGAGAAAGCTCCTCGGATGAGGAGCGAAACGTCTTCTGTTACAAATAAAGTCCAGTTGTTTTTGTATTGAACGCTTTTTGAATTCATCATGTCCTGGATGAATGAGAATCTTCACCAGCATACATATGGTTATGTTATGGTTTTAATTTTACTTTATTTGTGGGTGTACACAGGCTTATGTCTTGTGTAATGTTCTCATTTTTACTTAATTTTTACTTTATTTTTACTTTATTTTACTTTATTACTATTCGCACCTTATGTCGAAGCAAATTCCTAGTTTGTGAACCTCGTTCATTGACATGGCGATAATAAACTGATCCTGATTCTGATTCTGATACATAAAATGTAAAAAAAAAAAAAAAAAGTTTCCACCCCTGTCCCTCCATCCCGGTCCTCCCGCCTGCCAGGGCTCGAATCCGGCCTTTGTGAGCAGGCAAGTCCGGGGCTCGGGGTTCGGCCTCGCGTGCTTCAATGGCTCGACAGCTCGTATGATCCTCCGCGGTGACACCACTCGCTCAAATTTTATCTTCGGTCACCAAACACAAAATACACCTGGACTTCAGAATTAAACACGGCGTTGTCATTATTGTTTTTAAAATCTTAAAAATAGATCCAGCCGCTGCTCTGCATCCAGAGAAATTGCAAATGGCAGCTCAGTGAAAAGTTTATGAGATCCAGTGACTCCTCCCCCTGACCAATCAGAGTCCTGCATCCAGAGCCCTGCATTCACGTTTGGTCTGGACTCAGCTCAACTGAGCTCGCTCGGTCCCACCAGAGAAGCAGGGAAGAAAAGAGGTCCTGAATCAGCCTCAAATCAGCTAAATATGAAGTGAGATGAAGAAGTATGCAGTGCTTTGCCTCACAGAAACGTGGATTACAAGCGAAACGCCGGATACAGTCTTCCAGCTGGATGACACTCTTTTTTCGAGCGGACCGCTGCAGCGAGCTAACGGGGAAATCACGGGGAGGCGGAGTGTGCATTTACGTGAGTAAAAGTTGGTGCACGAACTGTCCTGTTGTAAATTCTCATGCTCGAAGGCTTTGGAGCAAATAACAATGAAATATCGGCCACATTATCTACCACGCGAGTTCAAAGTGACTTTCATCACTGTCGTTTACATTCCTCCGGACGCTAATGCTAATGAATCACTGCAGGAGCTACAAACCAGATTCCAAAAAAGTTGGGACACTAAACAAATTGTGAATAAAAAGTGAATGCAATGATGTGGAGGTGCCAACATCTAATATTTTATTCAGAATAGAACACAAATCACAGATCAAAAGTTTAAACTGAGAGAATGTATCATTTTAAGGGAAAAATCTGTTGTTTCCAAATTTCATGGCGTCAACAAATCCCAAAAAAGTTGGGACAAGTCCATTTTTACCACTGTGTGGCATCCCCCCTTCTTCTTCCAACACTCAACAGACGTCTGGGGACAGAGGAGACCAGTTTCTCAAGTTTAGAAATAGGAATGCTCTCCCATTCATGTCTAATACAGGCCTCTAACTGTTCAATCGTCTTGGGCTTTCTTTGTCGCACCTTCCTCTTTATGATGCACCAAATGTTCTCTATAGGTGAAAGATGTGGACTGCAGGCTGGCCATTTCATTACCTGGATCCTTCTCCTACGTAGCCATGATGTTGTGATTGCTGCAGAATGTGGTCTGGCATTATCGTGTTGAAAAATGCAGGGTCTTCCCTGAAAGAGATGACGTCTAGATGGGAGCATATGTTGTTCTAGAACCTGAACATAGTTCTCTGCATTAATGGTGCCTTTCCAGACATGCAAGCTGCCCATGCCACAAGCGCTCATGCAACCCCATACCATCAGTGATGCAGGCTTCTGAACGGAGCGTTGATAACAACTTGGGCTATCCTTGTCCTCTCTGGTCCGGATGACATGGCGTCCCAGTGTTCCATAAAGAACTTCAAATCGTGACTCATCTGACCACAGAACAGTCTTCCATTTTGCCACACTCCATTTTAAATGACCCCTGGCCCAGTGCAAACGTCTGAGCTTGTGGAGCTTGCTTAGAAATGGCTTCCTCTTTGCACTGTAGAGTTTCAGCTGGCAACGGCGGATGGCACGGTGGATTGTGTTCACTGACGATGCTTTCTGGAAGTATTCCTGAGCCCATTCTGTTATTTCCTTGACAGTGGCATTCCTGTTTGAGGTGCAGTGACGTTTAAGGGCCCGGAGATCACGAGCATCCAGTAGAGTTTTACGGCCTTGACCCTTACGCACAGCGATTGTTCCAGATTCTCTGAATCTTTTGATGATGTTATGCACGGTTGATGATGATAACTTAAAAGTCTTTGCTATTTTACGCTGGGTAACACCATTCTGGTATTGCTGCACTATCTTTCTGCGCAACAATGGTGGAATTGGTGATCCTCTTACCATCTTGGCTTCTGAGAGACACTGACACTCTGAGAAGCTCTTTTTATACCCAATCATGTTGTCAATTGACCTAATTAGTGTTAATTGGTCTTCCAGCTGTTCGTTATATGCTCAATTTCCTTTTTCCAGCCACTTATTGCTACTTGTCCCAACTTTTTTGGGATTTGTTGACACTGTGAAATTTTGAATCAACATATTTTTCCTTTAAAATGTTACATTTACTCAGATTAAACTTTTGATCTGTCATCTATGTTATATTACGAATAAAATATTGACATTTGCCATCGCCACATCATTGCATTCAGTTTTTATTCACAATTTGTTTAGTGTCCCAACTTTTTTGGAATCCGGTTTGTATTTTACAGATCTTATTGTTCTGTATTTTCATAACAGAGCACTTCGGTCTCAGACTGCAGGTTTATTTGTGGTTCTTAGAGTTTCCAAAAGCAACATGGGAGGAAGATCTTCCAGTTCTCAGGCTCCTCTCTTGTGGAACCAACTTCCAGTTTCTGTCCATGAGGCTGACACCTTGTCAACTTTTAAGATTAGGCTTAATCTCTCCATTTTGATGAATTCTATAGTTAGGGTTGGCTTGGTCTCCTGACCTATCCCTTAGTTATGCTGCTATAGGCTTAGACTGCTAGAAGACAAACTGACCTAATTTTGTCAAATTAATAGTTACTATAATGAATACAAATGAATAATTTTTATTTGTTTCTATCTTAACATGTAGGGTTTTTTTTTATCTTTCCTCCTAATGAGGACCTGCTCGTCTCCATTCTAGACCTGCTTTTCTGTGTCCATTTCTCCTTCCTGTCCCCTCAAACCCAGCCTGTTGAAGAAGATGGCCGCTTGTCCTGAGCGTGGTTCTGCTGGAGGTTTCTTCCTGTTATGAGGGAGTTTTTCCCTTTACACTGTTGCCTTTGTGCTTGCTCAGGATGAGAGACTGCGACAAAAAGAAGCCTCAACACAGTCTGCTGGCTCCTTCTTCCTTAGATAACTTTACAAATTGGCATTTATAATGTATGTGAATGTTTCTGTTCAGTGTCCTGAGATGGCTTCTGTTACGACTTGGCGCTATAGAAATAAACTGAATTGAACTGATGAAAAATACCCACTCCACTGACTACATTAAAGTAAAATGGGGAAATAAATAATCCAATATTGATGACTAAAGACGAATGGTTAAATTTATGAGTTTCAATGGAAATGTACTAACTTTCATACACGGTGTGAGTTTAACCAGAAATGCGAAATTCGCTGTTTTATTACACCAAAACAAAAAGCGAACTTTGATCCTGGGGGTGTTAAATGTTGGGAGGCTGTGTGGCTCTCAGGAAGATGACCATTGGCATGTATTTTGGGAATACGCAATAATAAAACCATTTTGGGCAGAGATTTATAAAACCCGAACTTTTATACTCAACCATAATGTACCATTACAGTTTGTGTCCATATTTTGGGGGAATTGTGATTGCCTGTCCAGATCTGCTGATAAATATTTATTTGCTATTTTTACATCTGCCTGCAAAAAAGCTTTTACGAGACAGAGGCTGGTTCCCAAACACCCCACACTCTCAGATTGAATAGATATTGTAAATGATATATATATAATGGCAGCAAATACCTTTTCCATTTGTCTAAAGAAAAGCACATTTAATTATTATAATTAATTAATTATAATTATATTATATTTAACCTGTGGGTTAAATGGGTCACATATGTAAAGCCCATATGACCAGACTTTGTAGAGGTGTTGAATTAATGCATCTGTGGGTTTTTTCCTTTCCTCATCAGATCTCTCCCTCCCCCCCCCACCCCAACACACACACACACACACCTTTTTTTGTGGGGGTGGGGTAAAAACTCTGAATTTTACCTTGGACGCTTGTCGGAGAACATCCACAACGACTTTGACAGGCAACCCTGGAGTTATTTCTTTCATAGCTTCTATACACCACTTGTATGCCTAGAATACAAAGAGCAGTTTAGAAAAATATATTACACAAATAATACTCAAACAGAAATCACAGTTAATGATTCCCACCTCATCATAGTGGCTTTTGGCAAAGAGCAAGGCACAAAGCTCGCCATAGAGCGCTGCCTTGTTGGCCTGATGGCCATGTTTGGCTAGTTTGTCCATGTAAGACTGAGCAAGCTTGAAGGTCTCCTCCCCCAGGTGGTATTTACAATTACCATTGCGCACATGGAGCAGTCTGAGATGACAAGAGAGAAACTTGAACAAAAAAGTATTTTGCCTTCAGCTGATCAACTTTGCTATATTTTCTAAAGTTTATATTTCAAGTCTGTTCTAAAACTTTTCTGTGCATCCGTTTAGAAAAGACAGATGAACATTTAATGGTTGTAACTAATCCTTTCAATAAAATGGAATAGAAAATGTAGCTGTATTGTTATTTCAAACCACCAAATCCCACAAACTTATATCTTAGTACATGAACATGACTAAATGACTGTTATAATTGAAATGCAATAAAACGTATGTGCTATGAGTAAAGATCAAAGACAATAAAACGGCTATCCATTACAAATTAAAGAAACTATTTGATGGTAAATGAAGCGCACAGATTGTTTGGGAATTGACCTGACACAGCATTCCACAGCCCGGTAACAGTGTAGGAGCTCGCTGTGAAGAGTACACAACTGCAGACACGACAGAAACACTTTTTCTGCATCTCCATACCAGCCAGCATCAGACAAGAAGCCACCTACAATCAAAAAGAAGACTCCTTATAAACTAATGCAAGTCTCTTCTGACAGCATGTAAGTGCAGGCAAGGAGCAACTTGTTGAATATGTCAACCCCTGACATGAACATTAGCAGCATAACGTGTACGTAGACCTTTCAAAGTAGCATTTAAGAAGCTCATGCTGAAATACTGCACATCAGTCCCAGGAGTTATTAAAGATGACCATCCAACCAATCTCTGGGTCTATCCACAAATACTCACCCAGCACAAAGCCAAACTGGACGGCCTTCTCTTTGACATGGGCATCAGACTCTGCGATGTAGGAGCAGCGACGACTGAAGGAGTTCGCTAGAACTGATGCCACTTTAACACCGTGGTCCATTAGGGCCTGGAAACAGTGGTGCAGGAGATGTCTGCAGCAGGGAGAACAGAGAAAGAGTGCATATCACTTAAGACTCATTTCTATAGATGACAAAATGCAGACAAATCTAATAATTTAAAACTAAAAGGTCTAACCCAAAAAAGTAAAATCTGGTCCTCTGGACATTCAAAAAAACAAAAAAAAACAAAGCAAAACAACAAAAAAATGTAGAAACGTTTCGTCCCTCATCCGAGAGACTTCCTCAGTCTGAGGTGCTGTTTTCAGCTCAGTCTCTTAAATAGCACCTTCTCAGAGTGGATCAACCAGTTTCGCTGCTGACAACCAAAACCAG
>NC_056503.1:52901756-52919657 GCF_014905685.2 Nematolebias whitei
CACCCCCCTCTCAAACCATCTGTGTTCTCGGTCCAAAATGTGCACATGTTGGTCCTCAAAGAGTGTCCCTTCTCTGTGAGATGGAGGTGAACAGCTGAGTCTTGTCCAGAGGAGGTGGATCTCCTGTGTTGAGTCATGCGTCTGTGAAGAGGCTGTTTAGTTTCTCCAATGTAGAGGTCTGGACAGTCCTCGCTGCACTGGACCACATACACTACACCACTCTGTTGGTGTATATACATTTTATGTATAAAATATAAGGTGTTTTTTTTATCAGTGAAGATTAAAAATAAATAAACGTTGCCGGCTTTATCGTGAAATCCTGTTTTCCCTTTGACTTTATTAAATAATCTATAAATTAAAGTTAATTCAACTGAAAAATTATTAAAAAAAAAAAAATATTGGATCTCTCATATTTCCCTCCAACATGTTTAAAGAAGAGACACAGCCTTTGGTTCAACTTTATTCTAACACACAGACGAACAAATCACTAAACAAGATTACACTTTAAATTAAAGCTTTAACTCAAAGATAAACTTTAATTCAAAGCTAAAAATTATCTGTATACAAGAAAAAATAATCTGTATACAAGAAACAAAACTACAATGAGAGCAAATACATCAAATGATGAATAAAAATATAGAATTTTAAATGTAGATATCCTGATGCATGCTCAATAATCCAGGTAGAAAAATCTAAAAAAGTTAAGTCTGGTCCTCTGGACATTCACAAACAAACAAACAAAAAAGTAGAAATGTTTCTTCTTTCATCCAAAAGACTTCTTCAGTCTGAGGAGCTTATTCAGCTCAGTCTTATATAAATACCTATGAGCTGAATACAGCTCCTCAGACTGAAGAAGTCCTTCGGATGAAAGAAGAAACATTTCTACTTTTTTCTTTGTTTGTTTTTGAACGTCCAGAGGACCAGACTTAACTTTTTTAGATTTAAATATAAATGTTTTTTGTAGAATCTGGTTCATCAGATTTAATTCAGTTCAGTTTATACAGTGCCAAGTCACAACAGAAGTCGTGTCAGGACACTGAACAGAAATATTCATATATAAAATAAGTTAACAGAAACATTTATATATAAAAATAATAATTTAATATTATTTATCTGAAGAGCAGACTGCTTTTGAGTAACTCATCGCAGAACTCTCATTAGCAGGACTTGGATTCTGGACACGCCTCCAGAATCGGTCCTAAAGTGCAGGTGCAAGTCCAGTCTGAGCTGAGCCAGGCTGAGCAGGGGTGTGCAGGGCTGAGCAGAGTTGGGGCTGATTAGGGGCAGTGCAAAAGGGGCGTAGGTCTCTTGGTTGGCCTTGGAACGCTTTGCGGTTCTTCTGGAAGAGGTGGCTGTGGAAAGAGATGTCTGGGCCTCCCTGCTCAAGCTGCTGCCCTCAAGACCCAACTTCAAAACAAACTAAGCTAATGGATGGATGGATAGAAATTTTAGGAAAAATTTTAATGTAATTCTATCTCCTCTCTGTAGGCTTGTGTGGTGAAAAGAGAGTTCAGAAAAGCAGAGCAGCTGATCAAACACGCTGTGTTTTTAGCAAGGTATTCTACTGTGTCTCATAAAGCAACTACAGCAAAATAAAACATTCTTGTAGTTATACATTGTGACTTTGTTTTGTTCCTTACAGAGAACATTTTGGACTCAAACATCCAAAGTATTCTGACACACTACTGGATTATGGTTTTTACTTATTAAATGTAGACAATATATGTCAATCAGTTGCTATTTACCAGGTAAGCTTAAGAAGACTATTCCCTACTCTTTTTCTATTTGGTAAATTTCTTTAGACATCTTATTCAATTGTTTTGTACATAATGTAGACGGCCCTGGACATCCGACAGTCTGTGTTTGGAGGAAAGAACATCCACGTTGCCACTGCTCATGAAGATTTGGCATACTCCTCGTATGTCCACCAGTATAGCTCTGGGAAATTTGACAATGCTCTGTGAGTACAATAAATCTTAAAAATTCACAGTGCCTTGGTAATGATGTAGCTTCTTCTCTTCTTTTTAATTTTTGGATGATGCATGACAGTGACTCATCCTCAGTGCTCTTCTACTGGTTCTAATGTACACACTTTAGCATGTGTTTTTTGCAAGAGTCAGAGATGTAACTTTGCACAACAAAATGTTTAACTAGCCATGCAACCTGTGTAAATGAATAAGAGGTGGTTGTGTGTAAATTAATCCCAGTAGATCAGCAATTTATTCAATACATAGATAGGGTTGGGCATCGAGGATCGAGAATCGACTGGAACCGAGACTAACTGTCCGGTTTTCCCGGAATCATTTGAAATATTTATTTTCGATTCCTACTTTCGATGCCTAGTCCGCCAACTGGAAGTAGAAGCTGCCCGCCCAACACCAACGAAGAAGAAGCCGCCCGCTGAAAACCAATGAAGAAGAATCCACTGGAAGTGTTCGCATACATGGAGAGTGAGCGGCCACGATCGGAAGTGTGGCTTAACTTTAATAAAATGACCAGTCAGCTCAGTACAGCATTTGCAATAATTTTATATTGTGCAAAGGAGGGCGTAGAAGTAAAAGTGTGGTCCGTCTTTGAAGCGCTCTGCCGGACTGTTTTCGCTGCCTCCTTCTCCAGCTCCATCAGGTAAATAAAACTATAAACTACATCTTATACCAACATTAAGGCGGCTAACAAGTTATACTCGACTTAAAGCGGTAGGCCAACTCAAATGCAAACACCATGCTAACGTTAGCTCGTATTTTTTTCTTAGACAAACGACTTGAAATGGCTAATAATGTTAGCCAGACTTCTCAATGTGCTCCTCCGTTCACCATCGCATCCAAGGAAAAGACGTTGGTGCAACTAATTGAATGAAGAGTGCCACAGAACGGTTACAGCACATATTGTGAAAAGGTTGCATCCCTTTTCAGATGTGGAATCACCAACATTTAGGTTAGTTAGGCAGCAACAATCGAGCTAAGCTAATTAATAGTCCATCCTAAGCTAACGTTACAGTAACCGTGACATTACATGTTAAAACTTTTGCAGGGACATGATGAAAACCATCAACCCAAGTACACACCACCTACCATGGACCACTTGTCAAATAAGTGAATCATCTTGGTATAAGGTGGAGAAGAGCTGCTCTGCGCTTTAAACAGAAGATGGATGATGTGTCTGGGAGCAGATCCAGGTGAAATGTCATTCACAACTGTCCTTTTCTGCTTTAAAATCTGAAATCTAAATACTAGTAATGTTCTTTGTGGTCAACAGAGGAAGACTGTGGAGATGATGGGGTCACCATGCAGTCTGAGGAAAGGCCTGAGAATGAGGGAGTGGAGGATGAGGAGGAGAGTGTAAGTGTATGATAGCTGAAATTATATAGATTCTCAATCTTAATAATGATCATGCCTTTAATAATCCCTTTTTACTGATAATACTGATGAACCTGTTGTTTGTTTAGGAGCCACCTCCCTGCAGTCTTGTCTAAAAAGTCTCCACTGGAGGAGCTTTTTGCTGAGGAAGAGGCACAGAACATAATGTCACAGCTCCATGTCCATGAAGAAACAAGTGGAGAGAGCTGCAGATGGACCAGGACATTCCACCAGACGTTCTGTCTGAGAACCTGCTGCTGGTGGTGGAACCAACACAAGAATTATCCTTTGCTGTCAGATCTTGATTTCTCATATTTATGTGTTCAAGCTTCTTCTGCACCTTCAGACATGTTCTCCACTGCAGGAGACACTGTCTGTCCAGAACGCTCACACATTCTGCCTGAGAAGCAGATCTGGTCATTTTCCTCAACAAGAACCATTTCTGATTTTATACTGTACCTGCTGCTAATCTGGACTGGGCAATAATAACTTAGTTTGATATTCTGCAGCAGGTTAGTCCATCAGTGGGAGCTCAGTAACATGGCTGCAGCATCACACACTGGACATGAGGAAATGTTCCCATGAGGTTTTCAAACATAAAACTCTTGTGAAAGTGTACCCCTGTGAAAAGAAATTCAGAACATCTTGAAGTTCATAAGTTTGATATTTATATACTGGTTGAAAATAACCCTGTGAGAAATTCATACTAAATTTAACAAAAGTTCATAGAATTCAAATTCAAATAGAAGTTCAAATTATTTCATCCAGAAAGAACTCTGGCTAACTACTGTAGCTCATTTATAACATGATGAAGTTAAATTCAAAACAGTCTGCTCCTCAGATAAATAGTGTTAACTTATTATTTGTATATGAAAGTTTCTGTTAACTTATTTTTTAGGGGCGCACCGATTGCAGTTTTCTGGCCGATCACCGATTTCTAAAAAGTCTGATCTGCCGATAGCGATTTTGTTTTATAAGCGATACTGTCAGAGGTTATAAGGTCACAACACAGCTTCAATTTTCTATTAATATTTTGTTGAAAAACATACCCTTGAACAATATCCTAGAAACAATACAAACTTGTTTTAACTGGTCATGAGGTAGTGCTCTGAAATATAAATGAAGGTTAGACAATTGTTAAAACAAACAAAAAAAAACCCAATAAAATCGGTTTCTCATGCAAGTATTGGACGATTTTCGATCTCCCCAAATTAAGGAAATCAGGGCCGATAAATTGGCTGGCCGATATATCGGTGCACCCCTACTATTTTTGTATATGAATGTTTCTGTTCAGTGCCCTGAGACGACTTCTGTTGTGACTTGGCGCTATACAGTATAAATAAACTGAAATGAATTGACATGTCTTTTTTTTAAACCATGCCTCTAAAAAGAAACGCAATCGGAAATCGACAGGAACCAGAATCGAAACGAAGAATTGGAACTGGAATCGTTCAAGTTAACTATGCCCAACCCTATACATAGACCAGCCCGTCTAACACAAACAATCACACCATGTTCAAAGTCGATTAAATTCCCGTTTGTCCAAATCCTGATGCTGTTTGAACTTCAGCAAGGCGTCTTTTCCACATTTACATATCTTAAGGCCTTGAATTGTTGTGATTGACTGATTAGATGTTTGTGTGTTAACAACTGAACTAGTATACCTAATAAAGTGACAGGTGAGTGTATGTCAACAGCTCTCTCTGTCTCTCTCTCTCTGTCTCTTTCTGTCTCTCTCTCTCTCTCCATTTCTCTCTCTCTCTCTTTGTCTCTGTCTCTCTATTTCTCTCTCTGCCTCTCTCTCTGTATCTATCCATCTCTGTCTCTGTCTTTTTCTGTCTCTCTCTCGCTCATATATACCATACCATTTTATTTATAGAGCACTTAAAACAGCAACAAGGCCAACCAAAGTGCTGTACAGACAGAACAACAGGTAACACACAAAGCAAAATACAAAATGAGGTAAATCAGAATATAGACATAAAAACGATGCAGATAATGACGACAAACCAGTGTGGAGCATACAGGATCAAACACAGATCCTCTGGTGTTGAAAGCTACTGAATAGTAGTGAGTTTTTAAACGGGACTTGAAAACCGAGAGGGAGGGGGCCTTTCTGACAAGCAGAGGTAACTCGTTCCAAAGTCTTGGTCCTGCTACAGAGAAGGCCCTGTCACCTCTGCTCTTAAGACGAGTTCCTGGAACTGTGAGGAGCAACTGGTCCGCTGACCTCAGGGAGCGTGGTGGGACATACGGTTGTAGCAGATCAGAGAGATGGGGTGGGGTGGGGGGGCGAAGCTGTTCAGTGATTTGTAGACATACTGGAGTATTTTGAACTGGATTCAAAGGTGAACCGGTAGCCACTGCAGTGAGGGCAAAACTGGTGTAATGTGCTCTCTTTTCCGGGAAGATGGCAGCAGTGCTGGTGGCTTGCCGTTCACCTCTGTCTGTTTTGATCTTTTTTTTTCTGTTTTTGTAATTTTTCTTCGGTGACATCAACTCACTGCTCGTTTATGATCGCCAACAACTTTTAAATATACAGTTATCTACTGCAGACCCCACCTTGTTTGACCACTTTGATCGGGGCTCTGGACCCCCATCCCCTCTGCTTGTTGATGTCCCTGTTTACCTGAAGCGAGCAGCATTTCTGCCCGCCTGAAAACATGGCTCCAGGTGCCGTGGAAGACGTGCCGGCCGTCTCGTGAGGATTAAAGCCAGCATCAAGCTCTCTGCTGCTGAGCATCAGACGTTAAACTGTCCATCCGGATGCTTCGCTGACCCAATCAACTCCAGCCTGCTTCAGGTGGCCAGGCTTGATACGTGCAGCGGGCGAGCGCCCGCGGCGGTTTTGGTCGTCTCCAGTGGAACTTAACCAACTCCGGACTGTCTGCTGCATCATCTCCTGCCGACCATCTGCTGGATATTCGCCTGTCCGGGTGCGTCACTGATCCTGCTGGGTCCTGTCTGATCCCCATAGTTGAGCCTGGCCCGCGCTGTGGGCGCGCGCACAGCTGAGGCGTGTCTGGTCCATGGAGGCGCGGTTCAAACTCCAAAAATCTGAAACAACTGATCTGTGCTCGGAGCACAGCTTTTCCTTCCCCTACTGGTCCTAAAAAGATTGCTCTGCTGAATGTGAGGTGGCTGGCAAATAAAACCTTGACCTAAAACGACTTTTTCTGCTCCAATGGACTGGACTTCATGTTTGTTACAGAGACCTGGCTCATACCTGGTGAGTTAAGTGTTTTTTCTGAACTTTT
This sequence comes from Nematolebias whitei, assembly GCF_014905685.2. NCBI lineage: Eukaryota > Metazoa > Chordata > Actinopteri > Cyprinodontiformes > Rivulidae > Nematolebias > Nematolebias whitei. The sequence goes on from NC_056503.1 coordinate 52,908,370, forward strand.
GCCGGTGGATTGTGCCTATTTTAATGCTCCAAGAACTTCTGGTAGGGGTGGTGGATTAACAGTTTTTAAAAAGCTCTGGAACTGCAGACAGCTACAGGCTGTAGCATTTCAGAGTTTTGAACTGCTGTATTTTGAGCTTGGCCGCTCCAACCCAACACTGTGCAGCCTGATCTACAGACCACCCTCATACAACAAAAACTTCATGAAAGTGAATTTTCTGACTTTCTGACTGGAATACTGCTCAATTATGACAGGGTCTTGATTCTGGGAGACTTTAATGTACATGTTTGCTATCCTGACAAGCCTTTGGTGCAGGAGTTTCTAAATCTGATACGATCTTTCAACCTTGTGCAAAATGTTGTTGGTCCAACTTAGAGCTGGACAATAATTCGATATTGATATATCTCGCGATATACTTTTGTTCAATAACGATGATATGAATTTTAAGCACATTTTCGATATTTCGATAGGATTACAGCGTTTTCTGTTCGGGTTGAAGCGGACACTTCAGTTTCAACCCGGACAGAAAAAGCTGCGACACAACTACGTGTGCGTGGTGACGTAATGTTACGCAGAGCTCAAGTCCAGAAGGCGTTAAGTGGTAGCAGGCTAAGCTAGGCTAATCTCCAATGTGCGTTAAGTTTTCACTTCAAAATGAGTGCCCATGATCGTCAGAATGTGACTGAACAACTTTCACAAGCGAAGAGAAGCAGATGACATCACCGATAAGAGAGAAATGACTAATTTGCTGGTTTGAAAGTGGTTCGGCTTTTAAGATTCAGTAAACTGCAGGTTTCAGTCAGTGTGCTGCAAAATGTGACGGAGTGTCGTTCTAACTAGCAGTTGGAACATTTAATTTGTTCCACTTGACAGAAGATGATGAGTCACAAGATGAAGCACAATAAAAGTTTGAGCCAATGTGTCCCTGAAACACCCCCAGTGCTGCATGTTATGTTTGTTGTTTGTTTTTATCATTAATTCATTCATTTAAAATAAAAGAAATTCATCAGAAAGAAAAAAATCATTGAATGAAAAGATTGAAGAAAGATGAAAATAATTCTTATCTGCCTCTAATTTAAAAAAATACAAAATAACTAGAAACAAACAACAACCTTGACTTGAACGATCTCCAAACTGAAAACAACAAAACTTCAGGTATCCTTCACGTGGTACTATACTTTCCTAACAACTTTAACATCTTTTTAAACATATAAATTGTTTTAGAAATGTTTATGGTGATATCAAGACAATTCATAATCCTGTTCCCTGAACTACAACACAGCTCCTTCACACTAGTTCTAAATGGAGGTTTTACCAACATTTACATTCCCTTAAGTTATATTGACTCTCCTTTTTTTATATTTATTTTTTACTAATTTTAATTGAATATTTGGGGCTAATATTTTTTATGAGCTTTATACATGACTTGTAAAATACTATATTCAACCAAATCATAACATTTTAATAATTTCAATTGATGAAATAATATATTTGTTGGGTGCCCATAGCACTTCATAATGCTAATAATTCTTATAGCTCTTTGTTGTAAAATAAAAATAGGGTTTGTAATTGTTTTGCATGCTTTTCCCCAAACTTCATTACAATATATTCAATATGGAACAATCATTACATTATACAATATACACAAAGCTTTGTCATTCAAAAACTCTTTTACTTTATACAGTAATGCAACTGATTATTTTTATTCCTAAGTATTTTACATGAGATTTCCACGTCAGCTTCTCATCAATAACGACACCCAAAAAGTTTATTTCATTAACAACGAATTTCAATGCTGTCAATTTTAAAGTTGTTGTTTAAAGTCAAAACTATTAATATTGACGAAGTTGAGAATTTTATGTTTGACAGTGATTTAATTTTTTTGAAGGCTAAATACAAATAAAAGGTGAACATTAATTTCTTTGTATAGTTTTGTAGTTTTTCTGAGGCTTTTATATTGTTTATATCGATATCGCATTATATCGTTATCGACCGAAATTAAGAGATATATCGTGATAAAAGTTTTGGCTGTATTGTCCAGCCCTATATATATATATATATATATATATATATATATATATATATATATTTAATTTTATTTTTATTTTTTATAACTTCAACCATGTTTAGTTTTAGTGGTTTGCAACTAGTACAGGTAGTTTCTTTCAGCTTCTTTTCTCATCCGTAGTCACCAGATTAAGGCTTTTGTTTTACCCTGAATGCCCTTCCTGATGCAATCTGGGCTAGAACCCGCAACCTCAGGGTTTCAAGATTATAGCACTGATCACTAAGCTACCACATCCCCCCAAAGTGGTGTTCAAAGAAGTAGACAATAAGTAAAAAAAAAAAATACTGTTACAGTATTTTTGAGAGATTTGGCTTTAGAACAATCCAGAGGCTGCAAGGAGAGATATTGCAGTTTTGTCATCCTCTTCTCAGTTCTGGCCATTACTGTGACCTCTGTAGTGAACTAGGCCTGAGGTCAAATCTTGACCTTAAGGACCTTATGGGACAGAAACTGTCATTTCATTGATTTGAATCCAGAAATACAGGTTTACCCATCCTGAGACTTTCTTTCTTGAATTAATCAAGTGAAAGAAGACTACTTTCGATTATCATTACTATTTTACAAATGTTTGATAATCAAATTGTGTTAGTTCAAACAATGTTTAAATGTTGAAGTGAACTACTCATTTTTAAATCAACTGTGAAACGGTAATAACGATTTTTAATCCTCATTCAAAGTGGAAATCAAGTTGGAATATGTTACAGAGTAATGATTCAATTTCTTGATCGTCTGTTTGAAATGAGCAAGTTGTGTAAGTTGGTCAAAGTTCAAGTTTCGGTCAACTGCAAGTTTACTGAAAAAGAAATGTCATGTTTAACTTTTACAGGAAGATACTAGAAAATTGACTCCACGAAGTCTGAGTTCTTCATAATATCTTTTGTCTGTTCTTAAACAATCTTAATCTTTTTCCTTGACTTTTCATAACACCTTACATCACAAAACACACCTCTGTTTTGGTCCATCGACCAATCAGAAACTCCCAAGTGAACCGGAAATAGAGCTCTTTAAATGTCGGTACTTCCTAGTTCAACCCAGTTGGAGTCGGGTGGAGAGTTTGCAGCTCCAGTCGTTTGGGAGAACAGAAGTCCAGCATAATCCAGAACTCTTCCGAGTCTTTTGGGATTATGACATCTTCCACCTCTGAGTGGAACTTCTGAAGGACTCCACTCATGTGAGTCCACCGTGAGGTGAACTGATGTTGATGAAGTCCCGCCACCACTCCGGACGGTTCTCTGCCATCCTACGGAGACGCTGGACCGGTAGCTTAACTGGAGCTCCGCTTCCACTGATTCATCGTCAGAGAGGTAATGAGTCGAGTTCACTACCGAGCGTACCGAGGAAAGCTGGGTCGAATGGAGGGTGCCGTTCTGTTCAACACTTTTCACTCACACACACACACACACACACACACCATCTCCCTCCCTCTAAACTTCAATCTTTAAACTCTTCTATCTGCTAGCAAATTAATCCAGATATTTTTAGAAATGTCTGTTGTGAAGTTTTTCAACCATCGCCGTATGGTTAATGTCTGTTGTACTGCTGGAAGTGAGAAAACAATCGCCGTATTGTTTACTCCTTGTAAAACTTGCTAAATTAGCCATGTTGTTATTTTTCAATTTGCCAATTAATGTAAATGTATGATGTTAAAATTTTGATTCTGAAAATAAATGACCACGTTCATTTTGATGGGTCAAAGATAATTAACGTCTCACGTTACATTTTTAATTATTCAATGCACGATATTATCCAGTCCAGAAAAATGAAATAATCCGTTTAATCTATGAATATATCACAGCATATGTTCATCTACACCTCTATCTTGCTGATTGATTTTGATTTGTTCAAGTTTGAAATAGCTTAAAAAAACTAAACATTTGATATTCTTGGATAGGTGTGTCTTGGATTTATTTGAATTTCTAGCCGAGTCTAAGTTGCATGACTTGTTTGTTGCCCAGATTCCATGCAGAACGTGCCATCGACATCATTACTCACATTTTGCCAGAGGACCATCTTCTCCTGGCTTCCTCCAAGAGAGTTAAAGGTAAGAGATGGTTTATGAGTTTGCTGGTCTGCTGCCCATTCTGTGAAGGTCATGTTACAAAATGTCTCAAAACATTCAGTCCACAACAGAAGAATGATCCAAAAGGGCATTATAGAAGTAGCGTTTAAAACAAGCGCAGCTCTAACTTTAAATCCATGTTCTTTCTTGGGTTCTGTCAGCTCTGATCCTGGAGGAAATAGCCATCGACTGCCACAATAAAGAGACAGAAGAGCGCCTCCTGCAGGAAGCTCATGACCTGCACCTCTCTTCACTGCAGCTGGCCAAGAAGGCTTTTGGAGAGTTCAATGTACAAACAGCCAAACACTATGGCAACCTGGGAAGACTCTACCAGTCCATGAGGAAGTTTAAGGTTTGTTTCAAGGGTTTCTTTCATTTTTTCCACTACATTTTTGGAAGAAAGTAAACCAGTATTAGATGCTGATGATTTCTGGTTTAATGTACAATATATATAAAGGTAAAAGCAGAATGGAATGAAGTGAACATTTTATAAGCCCATATTTGAACAACAATAAACATCAAATGTTTAAACCAAGACATTGCACCATTTGGGGGGAAAATTAAGTCATTTTGAATTTGATTTAAATTGAATTTGCAGCAGTCCATTTCAGCAAAGTTTTACAAATAAGAAACAGCTGGAGGATATTTTTACAATTATGTTAATTGGCAACAGGTCAGTTAGAGGATTGGGTATAAAAAAGCATGTTATATAGACTGAATCTATCAAAAGTAAAGATGGGTAGAGGTTCACCAGTCTACCAAAAATTGGCAAACATAATTACAGAAGAGGGTTAGGGCCACAGTGCAAATATTATTTTTTCTTTAATTTTGAGATAAAAGTCAGAATTAAATAGATGAATTCTGACTTTAATCTCAGAATTCTGACTTTACTTGAATTAAGGGAAAATATTTATTGTACCGTGGCCCTAATCCTCTTCAACTAATTTCAGAATAATCAAAAAAAAATTAATTTGTGAAGACATTATATAGCCCATCATCTACATTTCATAATGTCATTGAAAGGTTTGAACAATATGTAGAAATCTTTGCGCTCTAAGGACAAGGCTTGGATGGTCGAGATCTTTGAGACCTCAGGGGACACATTATAAACGAGTCTGATTCTGTTCTGGACATCACTGCATGGACTCAAACACTTAGTCTTAGTTCACTGTGCCATCCACAGATGTTGCTTAAAGCTCTATTATGTACTGGTAAATAGGAAGCCATATGCAAACACTATCCAGAAACACTGCTGTTTTCCTCGGGCCCAGGGCCCTGTACAGTGGACTTTTGGCAGAGTGGGAAAACTGCTCTAGGGTCAGACGAGGCTGGGGGGGGGCTTTCTGGATGAAGTTTGCATGTTCTCTCTGCTGTGTGGGTTTTCTCTGAGTACTCCCAGTTTCCTCCCACAGACCAAAACATGCATGTTAGTAGGGCTGAGCGATATCTCGATATATTTTAAATATCGAGATAAAATTATTTTTTGCGATATAAGTTGATGTATCTCCATACTAAATGATATAGTTTTATACTTGGAACTCCTGCCATCTTCTTTCTCCCAGTCGCCCCCCTCCTTCTACCTCCTCGAACACACAGCCCTCAGCCACGCTCCCCCTCCCCTTCCTGCTTCTCCAGGAGGTGGGCGGGCAGGAGAGGAGACTTTTAGCAGCAGTAAACACAGAAGCTGAGCGTGTGCGAAGCTACCAGCTCCGACAGACCTGTCTCCTTCCCTGAAACACACCACGGTTCAGAGCTCATTTAGCCGTGCTGTGCTTTTTACAGGAACACAGAGAGGAAGCGCGACATTCTCTGTACAAGAGGATGAAGTAAGGAGGCTTTTTAAAAGGCTGAACACACATAAGGCTGCAGGCCCAGATCTTGTGTCACCCTCCACGCTGAGACATTGTGCTGGAGAGTTGGCTTCGGTCTTCACAGGGGTCTTCAACTCTTCACTGGAGTCTTGCCACGTCCCAGCCTGTTTCAAGTCCTCCATCATCGTCCCTGTCCCCAAGAAGCCACGTGTCACATGACCAAATGACTACAGACCTGTAGCTCTCACGTCTGTAGTCATGAAAACCTTTGAACGCTTGGTTTCATCTCACCTCAAGTCCATCACCAACCCCCTCCTGGACCCCCTGCAGTTCCCCTACAGGGCCAACAGGTCTGTAGATGATACAATAAACCTGGCTCTTCACTTCATCCTGCAGCACCTGGACTCCCCAGGAACCTACGACAGGATCCTGTTCGTGGACTTCAGCTCTGCATTTAACACCATCCTCCCTGCTCTGCTCCAAGACAAGCTCTCCCTGCTCCATGTACCTGACTCCACCTGCAGGTGGATCACAGACTTCCTGACAGACCGGAGTCAGTGCGTGCGGCTGGGGAGAGCTGTCTCGGACACTCAGACTATAAGCACAGGATCTCCACAGGGCTGTGTGCTTTCCCCCCTGCTTTTCTCCCTGTACTTCAACTGCTGCACCTCCAGCCATGACTCTGTGAAACTTATTAAGTTTGCAGATGACACCACCCTCATCGGGCTCATCTCGGACGGTGATGAGTCTGCATACAGGAGGGAGGTGGACCGGCTGGTGACCTGGTGCAGCAGCAACAACCTGGAACTCAATGCCCAGAAGACAGTGGAGATGATTGTGGATTTCAGGAAAGCCACAGCCCCTCTGCCCCCCATCACCTGTAATGATACCCCCATCACCACTGCAAATTCTTATCGGTTCCTCGGCACCACCATCACCCAGGACCTCAAGTGGGAGCCGACCATCAGCTCCCTCATCAAGAAGGCCCAGCAGAGACTGTACTTCCTGTGACAGCTGAAGAAGGCCAAGCTGATGGTGCAGTTCTACACGGCCATCATGGAGTCCATCCTCAGCTCCTCCATCACGGTGTGGTACGCCGGGGCCACTGCCAGGGACAGACTCAGACTGCAGCGCGTTGTGCGCTCAGCTGAGAAGGTGATCGGCTGCAGCCTTCCATCCCTCCACGACCTGTACGTCTCCAGGACTGTGAGGCGAGCAGGTCGGATCACAGCTGACCCTGCTCACCCTGCACACGGACTGTTTGAACCACTCCCCTCAGGCAGGAGGCTTCGGTCCATTCGGACCAGAACCTCCCGCCATAAGAACAGTTTCTTCCCCTCTGCTGTTGGACTCCTGAACACTCATAATGTTACCTCATAATTTTTGCTTTGGTCACATTACATCTGTATTATAACTGAATACTCCATCTGTACTGTTCTCTAAGCTTTTTATTGTTTACTATTGTTTGGGTGTACATATGGTTATGTTATGGTTTTAATTTTACTTTATTTGTGGGTGTACACAGGTCTTATGTTTTATGTAATGTTCTCATTTTTACTTCATTTTTACTTTATTTTTACTTTATTTTACTTTATTACTATTCGCACCTTATGTCGAAGCAAATTCCTAGTTTGTGAACCTCATTCATTGACATGGTGATAATAAACTGATTCTGATTAATAAATCAGCAGTTTATCATATTGCTAAACATACGGTCCTTAGCAGCTAACAAGACGGCTGTCGGACCTGCAGCTTCAAGGTTCCAAGTGGAGGCTCACTTTGCCACAGTTCACACGCTTACTACCGTGAAGGCGGCGCAGCTGAATGGGCTGTGCTTATAGAGCCTTTCTATCTTATCAAGACACCAAAGCTCTTCACTACAAAACTTGTGCCCTCATTTACCCACTCAAACAGCTCTCTGCTAGATCTCTACAAAGAATAATCAGCACTTTAGATCACATTCAGACACCGATGGGACACATACCAGAGGCAATGAGGGGTTCAGTGTCTTGCCCAGGGACACTTCAGCATGTGACTACTGGTGGAATCGAACCCCCAACTCTCTCGTTGGAGGACGACTGCTGTAGCCTCTCAACAACAGCTGCCCCCAGCTGAAGAGGATTATTATTTAATATATGTAAATAGATGTCTAAAAAATAAACAATTGAATATATTTAAATAATTTATTTTTTTAGACATCTATTTTGTACAGTTACAGCTGTTTGTTAATAAATGTGCCTGTGTGACAATTGGGACAAAACTCTGACTCGAATATATTTTTGTTATTACTTTATGGAAAGAAAAAATATTGAGATATACATCGTATATCGCGATTTTTGTAAAAGTATAGAGATATTAATTTTGGTCCATATTGCCCAGCCCTACATGTTGGTTTGATTGGTAACTCTAAATTGTCTCTAGGTGAGAGAGAGAAAGTGAATGGTGGTTTGTCTCGTTTGTCTCTATGTGTCCCCGTGATGGACTGGAGACCTGTCCAGGGTGTCCCCTGCCTCTCACACAGTGATGGCAGGACATGGGCACCAGTGACCCCCGTGACCTGAAAAGGAGAAGCGGGTTAAAGATCAGGGATGGATGGTTCAATTTTTAGGATCAACTTTTGATCAGTTTTCTACGTCCCACTGTGAATAAAATATGGGTTGAATGATTTTAAAAATCATTGCATTTTGTTTTTATTTACATTTAAAATAGTTTCCCTTTTTAATTGGAATTTTAAAAAATAATTACAACTTGAGAAATTGCATTTCCTGAAAAAATGCAGTGTGAATGCTTAATGCAGAAGAACTTGCTGAAAACATGCTGAAATTGAAGAATAAGCCTTAATTAGCAGAAGACTTCGACTTCTAAGGGATTTTAAACTTGTGTTAAGTTCGATGCAAAACCCAACGCAGACATGTTCCTGTTTTTAATATCTTACACCATTTTATTCTGCAACATGTTTTTTTTAATTTTGTTTTATATCACCTCTTTTTTACTTTTCATTTTCTACGCTTTCATATGAATGTTTGTTGTTGTCTGTAGCTCATCTGTGTTCTTTGTCAAAAACAAGTCTCTCTTGTAAATGAGTCTTTAAGGCTCAATGAGACTAACCCGTAGAAATAAAGATTGAATGAAAAAAGAAAGCAAAAGGACACATATTTGCTGAATTTGGTTTAAATAAGCAGAAATGAGCACAAAAATGAGGAAATTGGCTAAAACAGCTGAAATTACCAAACAATAGCTGAAAGGTTGCTGAAAATGCAGAAAGAAGTTTAAACTACTAGATGGAAGTGGAAAGAAAATGAGATATGAAAATGACGAGCTAAAAATGTGAAATTAGCTGAAAAAGCTAAAATTAACATCAGTGAGCTAAAAAGTAGTAGAAAAAGCTGAAACTCACAGAAAAAATCGGAAAGGAGCATAACAAGCTAAAATTAGCATAAAGAAGTTTATTAGGGAGAAAGTAGTAGAAATTACCATGAAAAACTTGAATTTTTCTGAAAACGATTGAAATTAGCTAAAAATGCTAAAGGTAGCTGAAAAGATAGAACAAGCTTCAATTAGCAGAGGAAAGCTGAAACACATTTGCCAAATTAGGTTGAAAGAAGCAGAAGTGAGCATTAAAAGGTGGAATTTATTTGAAAAAAGCTGAAATTACCACAAACAAAAAACAGCCGAAGAGTAGCTAAAAAAGCAGCTTAAATTACCAGAAGGAAGTGGAGAGAGCACATTTTTGTTGAATTAGACTGAAAAAAGTTGAAATTATTGCAAAAATGTGGAATTAGCTGAAAAAGCTAAAATTAGTATGAAACAGCTAATTAGTAGCCAAAATAGTAGAAAAAGCTTAAGCTTGCAAAAATAAGCTGAAAGGAGCATAACAAGCTGAAATTAGCAGAATAAAGTTAGAAGAAGCACAAAAATGTTGTAGTTAGCAGAAATAATCTGAAAGGAACACAAAACTGCTGAAAAAAACTGCTAAAAAGTTTAAATTTGCAGAAAAAAGCTGAAGCAGATCAAAAAGTGAAAGGAGCAGTGGTAAACAGATCTGAAGATTTGAAGGATGTAACATGAGCTCAACTCATTTTCTATGAGAACAAAATGGCAGAAAAGGCTAAACATTTGAAAAAGCTAAAGTTGCACCAGTATCAAAAGTCATACTAGGATTCTCCTGAAAGAGCTGAATGTTTTGATATCCATCCATCCATGCATTCTCTTCCGCTTATCTGGGGTCGGGTTGTGGGGGTAGCAGCCTAAGTAGTGAGGCCCAGACTTCCCTCTCCCCAGCCACTTGGTCCAGCTCCTCCGGGGGAATCCCGAGGCGTTCCCAGTCCAAACGAGAAACATAGTCCCTCCAGCGTGTCCTGGGTCTTCCTCTGGGTCTCCTCCCGGTGGGACGTGTCCGGAACACCTCACCAGGGAGGCGTCCAGGAGGCATCCTAACCAGATGCCCGAGTCACATCAACTGGCTTGTCTCGACGTGGAGAAGCAGCGGCTCTACTCCGAGTCCCTCCCGGATGATTGAGCTTCTCACCCTGTCTCTAAGGGAGAGCCCAGACACCCTGCGGAGAAAACTCATTTCGGCCGCTTGTATCCGAGATCTCGTTCTTTCGGTCACAACCCAAAGCTCGTGACCAGAGGTGAGGGTAGGAACGTAGATCAACCGGTAAATTGAGAGCTTTGCCTTTTGACTCAGCTCTCTCTTCACCACGACAGACGCCCGCTTCACTGCAGACGCTGCACCTATCCGACTATCGATCTCACGCTCCATTTTTCCCTCATTTGTGACCTCCTCCCTGACCCGGAGAGGGCACTCTACCCTTTTCCGGCTCAAGACCATGGCCTCGGATTTGGAGGAACTGATCTTCATCCCAGCCGCGTCACACTCTGCTGTGAACCGCTCCAGCGAAAACTGTAGATCACGATCTGATGAAGCCAATAGGACCACATCAGAATCAGAATAAACTTTATTGGAATTGCACCGAGGTACAACGCGAATATGTACGTACAGTCGTCCGAAAGATGGGCGGAGTGCACGAAGCTGCAACTACAGGAGAGCGCGGCCATTTTATCCTTATCAGACAATAATCTTAGATATGAAAAAGGGGAGAAACATGAGGGTAGACGGTGGTATTACAAAAAAAGATCTTTCACATCTTGTCTATCAGGACACGATTTGAGACTTCAAAAAACTCTACCAGCAGCGCAATTAAAACATGATTACATTTGCATTTGACATCGAGGTGTTGAGATTTGTCCGTGAGCTTTTTTTTTTTCAGATCAGCCACAGTTTCTGAAGATGTTGTTTCCAGCCAGCAGTTCTGATAAGCCTGCACAGAGAGTTCTTGGGGGGGGG
>NC_056503.1:52919757-52921113 GCF_014905685.2 Nematolebias whitei
AGACAGGCTGACTATCAAATTTCTCCTGGGACATGAGTACCCAAGGAGAAATTTGATAGTCAGCCTGTCTCCGAGGCCATTGGGAGTCAGATTAGATAAGCTTAATATTTGTTTTTCTTCAGGCAGACAGATTTTTTCTTCAGCCTTGAGTCTATCTGGGCGTTCTGGTTCCGAAAAAGCCTAATTGTGGAATTCCATTCCACTGATCCATGCTATGAGTCTTCTTCAAGGTCGAACCCACCACGCTGCCGAGTCCCAGAAGCCGCAGGTGGTCTGCGATTCTCAATCGCTTTCACCTTACGGTTAAGCTCGTAAACCAAACGATTTAAAGTTCCCACAGCGAGGACCAGACCTTCACACTGACTCGGGAGCTTTTCCATGGCCGAAACTGTTCCCGCTGTCTTCTTCAAAAGTCGATAAAACAGAGCCCTGCCGATGCCAAAAAGCAGAGTCCCTGCTATCTTAATTCCAAATATGTAAACGTCTTCAACATCCTCTTGAGACAGGACTGAGAGACACATCATCTGCCACACTCCCCACAAATCCATGACGTACCCCACAGCGTGAGTCTCAGCTGGACATGCCGGTTCCCCAGGACCTTGTTGCTTTGATGAAAAAATCTTATCAATAGAGTTGAACGCCCACAATACCAAATCCATAATCTTCTTAATTTATGTTCGGGAGATGAGACCCAGGCGCTTCAGACACACAGAGAGCAGAGCAGGAAGAAGGAAAAACAGGGGAGGAAAAAACAGAAGTTGCCACCTCGATGAGAGCCTGGGAGCCTGCAAAAAGCAGAGACGCAATCCTAAGGCCACCAAAACAGATCCCCTCAACACCTTGGCTGCGCCTAGAAATTTTTGAGATATTCATTCAACCTTTATTTAGACAGATAAATCCCATTGAGCCTCGAGGACTCATTTACAAGAGAGACCTGATTTCAACAAACAAAGATGACAACAATGGACAACAGCAACAACAATAAACAGTTATAAAAAGTCATACTACAGTTTTTTGTTTTTTTTGTTTTTTCTTTACAAATAGGATGGCTAAAAGAAAAAGGTAACAAAAAAAACCAGCTAGATTATAAGGCAAATGTAGAAAACTAAAAACAGGAACATGTCTGCATTGGACCCTGCCATGAGTCCAGCAGATTCTTAAAGACACTTAGAGAGGTCAAAGGTCGAGCGCTTCAGATCTTTTTACAAGATATTCCAGGAAACAGGAGCGGAGGAGGAGAAGGTCCTTTTGTCTAGTTCAGTCCTCATTGAGGGAACACTGCAGGTAATAATGTCCTGAGAGCGCACGCTGTAGCTGCACTCACACAGAGACATGTAGGAGGAGATGTATGAAGGC
>NC_056503.1:52921213-52937897 GCF_014905685.2 Nematolebias whitei
TGAAACAGATCAGCAGCAACATGAAACAGATCAGCAGCAACATGAAACAGATCAGCAGCAACATGATATGGTTTTTCACAGTGATTATTCTAGTTAGAGATTCATGAGTCTAACAGCCTCAGGGTAGAAGCTGTTCCTCAGTCTAGTGGTTCTACACTTAATGCTCCTCAACCTCCTTCCTGAGGGGAGTGGGGCAAAAAGTGTGTGTGCTGGGTGAGTGGGGTCCTTCATGATGCAGGTGGCCCTCTTCCTGCATCTGGAGGTGTAGATGTCTGTGATGGTGGGGAGACTGACTCCAACATCACGCCCAGATTAGTGACTCTTTGTTTTTCTGACAGGGTTAGAGCGAAGGGGTCGATGCAGTGGTTTGTGATCGTGTCATTGAGAGGGAACAACATGACTTCAGACTTCTTTTCTTTTTTTTTTTTAATTAACATTTTTATTGAGAAAGCACAAAATATATTACAATGACATAGTTAAAATACAATGCTTTTGCTTTCTTATTTTTACCTTTTTTTAAGAAAAAAAATAAATAAATAATAATAATACGAACACACAGGAACTGGGTGAGGGTGGCGGGGTAGCCAAATTATAATCCCGTCATTGATATCACTGTTCAAGTTACTGCACCAATCTATATAATGGCAAGGTTTATATAAAGTCAGATCTCACAGGTTTAACATATTCCGTCCATTTAGACCATATTTTATAGAAAGTATCCCTTTGCACTTTGACAGAAAAAGACAGTTTTTCCAGTGTATAAATTTCTTTCACAACATCAATCCATTCTTCAATTCTTGGTGGTTCAGGTTTGAGCCATCTCCTTGTTAGAGCCTTTTTACTCGCAGCCAGTAAGATGTACAAAAGTTTTTTATCACTAGAGTTCAAATTGTCCACTGGCATGTTACACAAAAATATGCTTTCAAAAGTTAAAGGAAACACAGATGAAAAAACTTTCTGTAAATGTTCGTGGATCAAAGACCAGTATTGTTGAATAACTTGGCAGTCCCAAAAAATATGTAAATGGTTGGCACCTTCTCCCCCACATCTCCAACAAGTATCCCCAGTTCCCTGATACCTTTTCTGAGCAGGAGTTATGAAAAATCTTATTATGTTTTTCCAACAAAATTCCCGCCAGACTTTCGATCCTGTTGTCGTCTTCAGACTTCTTTTCATTGAAACTTAAGAAGTTTAAAGCCATCCAGTCCCTGATGTCAGCCAGGCAGTTGAGCAGCGGTTGAATAGAGCATGTACCATTGTGTCTTAGGGGGAAGTAAATTTGACAGTCGTTGGCGTAGAAGTGAAATGTTATGTTGTGTTTCTGGAAAATAGCACCAAGTAGCAGCAGATATAGAGAGAATAGGAGAGGACTCAGGATGGACCCCTGCAGAACCCCCCATTTAAGCTCTGCCGCTGCAGAACTAAAATCCTTGATGGCGACACAAAAGGATCTGTCAGTGAGGTAAGATCTGAACCAATTGAGGGCTGATCCTGTGACGCCCACCCACTGCTCAAACCTAGCAATGAGGATCTCATGGTCGATGGTGTCAAAGGCGTCTGTGAGGTCCAACAGGACAAGCAGCACAGAATCACCGGTATCTGTGAATCTGAAGATCAATCAATCAATCAACCTTTATTTCTACAGGTAAATCCCATTGAGCCTCGAGGACTCATTTACAAGAGAGACCTGATTTCAACAAAGAAAGATGACAACAATGGACAACAGCAACAACAATAAACAGTTATAGATGATGAATAGAAGATGTCATTAAAGACCTTCAGCAGGGCAGTTTCAGTGCTGTGGAGAGGTTTAAAGCCAGATTGGAAAAGCTCTAAGATGGCGTGATCCTCCAGGAAGCACTTCAACTGGGACTAAACTATTTTTTCCAGTACTTTAGAAACAAATGGGAGTTTGGAGACAGGCTTGAAGTTGGACACGACTGAGGGGTCAAGGTTTGGTTTTTTTCAGGAGAGGGTGGACAGCAGCATGTTTAAAGGTTTTTGGCACCACACCAGTGGATAAACTACTGTTTACTATGGCAAGAATGGACGGACCTAGAGTTGGAAAAACCTCCTTTAGTAGTCGAGGGGGGACCACATCAAAGGGGGAGCCAGAAGGTTTCAAGTTGCACATGACCTGCTCTAGAGACGATAGAGTGATGGGTTCAAAATGGTCAAAAGGAGCTACAGATTCCCACCAGAGGCTCCACTCTGTCCCTGCAGCCGCCGTTTGGCCTCAGAGCCAGCATGAAGAAAACCCCACACTTTTTAGTAGACGGACTCCTCCGTGCACGATGTCTGCACGACCTCCACCCAGGAGTTTTTCACCATTGGATTAATTTAGTGTGTTTGAAGAGTTGTACAGCTGAATGTCCGAGCACATTTCCACTTTGACGAACACGCCCACAAGCTTCTGACCAATCACACAATGCTCGGTGCGTATGCCTGTGAGAAAACGTTTGGCCCAGGCCTTGTGTTGAGAAGGGGCAGGTGAAGCCGCTCTGCGAAAAAAATTACACTATTTGCATGACGTAAGTACGACAATGAGAGCTGAGCCGATTTCTGTGCTTCGGATGGAGTATGTCGGCCCCTAAGTTACACCTTTTGGCTTATTTACACTGCTCCTAATCAGCCCCAACTCTGCTCAGCCTGGATTTGCACCACACTTTAGGACCGAATCTGGAGGCGTGTCCAGAATCCAAAATCCTGCTAATGAGAGTTCTGCGATAAGTTGGACTCAAAGCAGTCTGCTCATCAGATAAATAATGTTAAATTATTATTTTTATATATGAATGTTTCTGTTAACTTTCTTTCAACCTTTATTTAGACAGGTTAATTGCATTGAGCCTCAGGAACTCATTTACAAGAGAGAAATGATTTTAACAAAGAATGATGACAACAGTGGGTAACAATGACAACAATAGACAATTATAAAAGAGGCATAAAGATTTTATTTTATTTTTTTACGAATTAAAATAAGATGGCAAAAAAAGTAGCAAAAACAGCTAGATTATAAGGCAAATGTAGAAAACTAAAAACAGGAACATCTGCGTTGGTTATTCCATGAATTTATCAGATGTTTGAAGCCACTTAGAGAGGTCAAAGGTCGAGAGCTTCTGATCTTTTTGTAAGATATTCCAGGAAACAGGAGCGGAGTAGGAGAAGGCCCTTTTGTCTAGTTCAGTCCTCATTGAGGGAACACTGCAGGTAATGATGTCCTGAGAGCGCACGCTGTAGCTGCACTCACGCAGAGACATGTAGGAGGAGATGTATGAAGGCAGCAGACCAAGAAGTGATTTAAAGATGAAGATGTACCAGTGGGAGAGTCTGTGTGAAGTTAATGGTGACCAGTTAACCAGTGGATACTGGGTGCAGTGGTGGGTACGATAATCACAGCCAGTTATTAATCTTAGTGCACCATGATAGACAGCATCCAACATCTGCAGCATCCAACATCTGCAGCATCCAACATCTGCAGGGTTCTTGTAGGAGCGTTCATATAAATAATGTCACTGTAATCAATGGAGGGAAGGAAAGTCACAGATACAAGGTGTTTCCTAACATTCAGGGTTAGACAGGATCTGTTTCTGAAAAAGAAACCCAGTTTAACTTTCAGTTTCTTTACCAAGTTTTCCACATGGAGCTTAAAAGAGAGATGTGAGTCGACCTAGATACCCAAATATTTATAGGAATCAACAAACTCAATGGGGACACCATTTGAGGATAAAATCTGAGGAAGAACTGCTGGGACCAACTTCCTATTTGAAAAAAGCATCCCTTTGGTTTTGTCAGCATTTAGGACAAGTTTGAGGCGGAACAAATCTGACTGGATGATGTCAAAGATAGATTGCAAAAACTGGAAAGCCTCAGCAACTGTTTTAGCTCGACAATAAACAACTGTGTCATCAGCATAGAAATTAGGGCTGCAACAACTAATCGATTAAATCAATAAAAATCGATGATTAAAAGTGTTGGCAACAAATTTCATTATCGATTCGTTGTGTCGTGGGATTATGCGTCTTTCACGGCGTTGCGGAGCCGTTTTGTTGAGCTGCAGAGTATTGTCAATGCTGACCGACTGAATAAAGTAAAAAAAATACTGCATAAAAACTGCAGCATGAGTTGAACAGAGCGAGGGGGGAGGTCAGAGCAGAGGCTCTGAGTGTCTCTTCTTTAAACATGTTTGAGAGAAATATTACGGAGAGATCCAATAATTTCGTCTTTTTATGATTTTTCAGCTGAGCTGACTTTAATTAACAGATTATTTAATAAAGTCAAAGTAAAAACAGGATTTCATGATAAAGCCAGCACCGTTTATTTATTTTTAATCTTCACTGATAAAACTACCATTATTTTTTATATATAAAATGTTTTTAAAAAAAACGTTTCCACCCTTCGTCCCAGTCCTCCCGCCTGCCGGGGCTCGGGGTCCGGCCTTGCGTGCTTCAACGGGTCGGCAGCTCGTATGATCGTTCGCGGTGACTCTGCTCTCTCACATTTTGTCACCAAACACAAAAAAACTCCTGGACTTCAGAATTAAACACGGTGTTGTCATTAGGGCTTGAACAGACTGCTCGAGTAATCGACAGGTCGATTCCTAGGACATCTAATGAGTTTTTAAATTTCACGTCGCGTATTCGCAGTGACGTCATTGTGTCACGTGATCCACACCGGGCTACTAGTAGAAGCTACCAAAGGGATTCCTCCCAGCAGATGGACTGAGCGGAGCAGGTCCAGTCTCGGCAAACAGGTAGAAATGCATCAATAGTGTGGAAATATTTCACTAAAGATGAATCTTCCGGTTCAACTACCGTAAGGAAACAGAAAATGAATCAACTTCCTGACTGTTTGGAGCTCGATGCGAACCGGTGTTGCATCATATTTTGTGACCACCGTATATTGTGACTGTATGTAAATTTGTGGTTGCAAAGTTATTTTCGAATTTGTAGAGGAAAATGTTTGTATTTTTATTGTATTTAGATTTTTAATTTGTTTGTATTTTAATGTAAAGTTTTTATTATATGAAATTTGAGGTTGTTAGGTTGATTACATGAATATGTAGGCAGGAGTACGTAGGTACTGTTACTGTATTTTGATTGATAAATTGTACGTATTTTAATGCATAGAAATGCCCAACCAGGGACTGGAGTTGTGAATTAGCTGTAGCTATATACTCTTTGTGCATCAGTCACAGACTTGTTCTGTTCTATGTTTATGTGCACTGTCCCTGTCAAATAAACAAACTAACTAGGGGGCGGTGTTGCATGCACTGTTGCAGGTCACAGAATATGGTGCAACACCGGGTCCAATCGACCGAACCAGAACCAGCTTCCTTTGACCTTGTTTCACAAACAAAAAGCAAAAAATATTAACCTCTAAACCTATAAAAAACTATAAACATATTAATCTCTAAAACTAAACCTAAACTAACCTAAACTAACCTAACCTAGCCTAAAAGCAGCTAAAAATACTAAAGTACTGGTGCAAAAGGTTCTTTCTGTGGCGGGCTGTGAAGAGTTGCGGCTGATTAGAGTCAGAGTCATCCATCCATCCATCCATCCATCCATCCATTGCCTTCCTCTTATCCGGGGTCGGGTCGTGGGGGTAGCAGCCTAAGTAGTGAGGCCCAGACTTCCCTCTCCCCAGCCACTTATGCCAGCTCCTCCGGGGGAATCCCGAGGCGTTCCCTGGCCAAACGAGAAACATAGTCCCTCCAGCGTGTCCTGGGTCTTCCTCTGGATCTCCTCCTGGTGGGACGTGTCTGGAACATCTCACCAAGGAGGCGTCCAGGAGGCATCCTAACCAGATGCCCGAGCCACCTCAACTGGCTCCTCTCGACGTGGAGAACCAGCGGCTCTACTCTGAGTCCCTCCCGGATGATCGAGCTTCTCACCCTATCTCTAAGGGAGAGCCCAGACACCCTGCGGAGAAAACTCATTTCGGCCGCTTGTATCCGAGATCTCGTTCTTTCGGTCACAACCCAAAGCTCGTGACCAGAGGTGAGGGTAGGAACGTACAGTAGATAGATCAGTAAATTGAGAGCTTCACCTTTTGACTCAGCTCTCTCTTCACCACGACAGACCTGTACAGCGCCCGCTTCACTGCAGACGCTGCACCTATCTGCCTATCGATCTCACGCTCCATTTTCCCCTCATTTGTGAACAAGACCCCAAGATACTTGAACTCCTCCACTTGGGGCAGGACCCCCTCCCTGACCCGGAGAGGGCCATGTAGGCTAAGTAGAAGAACACAATAACTTCTTGACAGCTTTTTAAATATATTTATAATTTTGTATTAGACAACTCTGGTGTAATTATTTCACAGGCTCATAGCTGAAGAAACGAGGCTGACGACCCGCTGGATATGCACTTTTTATTTTGTTCACGTTTCTGCAATTCTTATTAATATATTTTTTGATCATTTTTGTTCTTTATCACTCCCATTATTGTTGCAATTCAAGATTGTGCAATATTAGTTTATGTCCGTCTTTACCCGCTCTCTGTTATTTGTTATAAATATTTTGTTTATTAAAGTATTATCATAAGCATTGTTGTAGAATGTAGCCTTTTCAATTTTTTTTCATGCACACCAGTTTTATTCTGTGATGAAGTGCAGGTGAACGTTAAAATCGCTCCGTCATAAGCGACAGCATGACTCAGCTTAATTGTGCATGGCTTTCTTTTATATCTAAATTAAAATAGCCTTGTTCTATATTTTTTCAAATCATTTTGCTCTAAAAATATTTTTGTTCATCTGTATAAAAGCCTGTCTTTAGAGTTGATGTTTTTAGGCTATTTGTTTTGAATGTTAATATCCATTTGGTGACTTGTTAATAAAAAATAGATCTTCTATCTTCCTTTCTTTACATTTTTACAACCATAATGTCAAACTGATTTGCTTACAAAAGCAAGAAAAAAGCTTAATAATTTCTTTTGGGTTTGGCCCTCTAATTACTGGTAATCCGTTCTGTCTGGGGGGTGGGGTGGGTGTCTTCGGGCTCGGTCCGGGCCGGGTCAGATTTATTAGGCCCGAATGCAACTCTACTCTCTGAAGGTTTTGTGGTTAAGATTTTGAGCGCAGGTCTTTTTCATTCAACCTTTATTTAAACAGATCAATCACATTGAGCCTCGAACACTCGTTTAAAAGAGAGACCTGTTTCAGAGCAGGAGGTGGGGGTTGAGTGCCTTGCTCAGGGGCCCAGAGTGGGGCCAATGAGGGTGGAGGCAGGTGTGGGTATCATACACAGTGTGTACTGTATAACACACACATGTACAGTGGGGAGAACAAGTATTTGATACACTGTTGATTTTTCAGGTTTTCCCACTTGCAAAGCTTGCAGATGACTGTAATTTTTATCATAGGTACTCTTCAACTGTGAGTGATGGAATCTAAAACAAAAATCCAGAAAAATACAATGTTTGATTTTTAAATAATTAATTTCCATTTTATTATGTGAAATAAGTATTTGATCATCTATGAACCAGTAAGAATTTTGGCTCTCACAGACATGTTAGTTCTTCTTTAAGAAGCCCTCCTGTTCTCCACTCATTACCTGTATTAACTGCACCTGTTTGGACTCGTGACCTGTATAAAAGACACCTGTCCACACACTCAATCAATCAGACTCCAGCATCTCCACAATGCCAAAGACCAGAGAGCTGTGTAAGGACATCAGGGATAAAATTGTAGACCTGCACAAGGCTGGGATAGGCTACAGGACAATAGGCAAGCAGCTTGGTGAGAAGGCAACAACAGTTGGTGCAATTATTAGAAAATGGAAGAAATACAAAATAACGGAAAATCTCCCTCGGTCTGGGGCGCCATGCAAGATCTCACCTCGTGGAGCATCATTGATCTTGAGGAAGGTGAGGAATGAGCCCAGAACCACACGACAGGACCTGGTCAATGACCTGAATAGAGCTGGGACCACAGTCTCAAAGAAAACAATCAGTAACACTCTACGCCGTCAAGGATTAAAATCCTGCAGTGCACGCAAGGTGCCCTTCCTCAAGCCAACGCATGTCAAAGCCCGTCTGAAGTTTGCAAATGACCATCTGAATGATCCAGAGGAGGAATGGGAGAAGGTCATGTGGTCTGATGAGACAAAAATAGAACTTTTTGGTTTAAACTCCACTCGTCATGTTTGGAGGAAGAAGAATGATGAGTACAACCCCAAGAACACCGTCCCAACCGTGAAGCATGGCGGTGGAAACATCATTCTTTGGGGATGCTTTTCTGCAAAGGGGACAGGACGACTGCACCATATTGTGGGAAGGATGGATGGGGCCATGTATCGTGAGATTTTGGCCAACAATCTCCTTCCCTCAGTAAGAGCACTGAAGATGGGTCGTGGCTGGGTCTTCCAGCATGATAACGACCCAAAACACACAGCCAAGGCAACTAAAGAGTGGCTCCGTAGGAAACATCTTAAGGTCCTGGAGTGGCCTTGCCAGTCTCCAGACCTGAATCCCATAGAAAATCTTTGGAGGGAGCTTAAAGTCCGTGTGGCCCAGCAACAGCCCCGAAACCTGAAGGCTCTGGAGGAGATCTGTATGGAGGAGTGGGCCAAAATCCCTGCTGCAGTGAGTGCAAACCTGGTCAAGAACTACAGGAAACGTCTGATCTCTGTAATTGCAAACAAAGGTTTCTGTACCAAATATTAAGTTTAATTTTTCTGGTGTATCAAGTACTTATTTCACACAATAAAATGGAAATTAATTATTTAAAAATCATACATTGTATTTTTCTGGATTTTTGTTTTAGATTCCATCACTCACAGTTGAAGAGTACCTATGATAAAAATTACAGTCATCTACAAGCTTTGCAAGTGGGAAAACCTGAAAAATCAACAGTCTATCAAATACTTGTTCTCCCCACTGTATTTATATTAATTATTGAACATTTGTTTAGTAAATGCTTTAACTGATATTCACTCACATTTTAGTATAATTTTATCTTCATGTGTGTTTTTCTTTTCTTTTATTCACCATCATTATTTTAAGTGTGCTTTAATAACCCTGGTTTACCATACCATTTTATTTATAGAGCACTTAAAACAGCTACAAGGCCAACCAAAGTGCTGTACAGACAGAACAACAGACAACACACAAAGCAAAATACAAAATGAAGTTAAATCAGAATATAGACATAAAAATGTTGCAGATAATAAAATATGACGACAAACCACTGTGGAGCATACAGGATCAAAACACAGATCATCTGGTGTTGAAAGCTACTGAATAGTAGCGAGTTTTTAAACGGGACTTGAAAACCGAGAGGGAGGGGGCCTGTCTGACAAGCAGAGGTAACTCGTTCCAGAGTCTTGGTCCTGCTACAGAGAAGGCCCTGTCACCTCTGCGCTTAAGACGAGTTCCTGGAACTGTGAGGAGCAACTGGTCCGCTGACCTCGGGGAACGTGGTGGGTCATACGGCTGTAGCAGATCAGAGATGGAGGGGGGCGAAACTGTTCAGTGATTTGTAGACATACATGAGTATTTTGAACTGGATTCGAAGGTGAACTGGTAACAAGTGCAGGGAGGCCAAAACTGGAGTAATGTGCTCTCTTTTGCTTGTACTGGTTTAATGACGGATCATGTTTTGTGAGCTGCTGTAATGTCATATTGACCCTGTCTATCATGAAAAAAAAGATATGTAAACTGTCTCAATCAGATCTAACCAGCTAAATAAAGGTATAAATAAAATAACAAGCAACTTCCTGACGACAAACCGTCCAGGCTCAACACAGGACCATTACCAGAACTTTGTTGCTGTGAGTGTTACGGTGTGGAGGTTAGCATGTAGCATAGCATTCTAAGCTAACCACAGTAGTAGAGACGCTAAATCATGAAAAAAACAGTTCCAGCACACACACAGTTATACTCTGACATTGTTCTGATATTGTCTCTCAAAATTATTTATATAGAATTTTTTGTTTACTGGACAAAAAGTGATCGGAGCACGACGTCTTCGAGGGCAGATCCTTAGCCAGACTCAACGATGTTCTGAGGTGAGCTCCTCCATGGAGGTCCTTCACATTTCCTTATTTTTGGGATTAAGTGAAAACTGCGCTTTTCCCAAACGTCTACCCAATTGTAACGTCCTCTAACCAGCACGAAACAACCATTGCAATTTACTTAAAGAAAAAAATAACAAACTAGATAAAATTAATTACAGGTAAACAGCACTGTACCTGTAGCTGCTGCAGCCTCCCAACATGGAAGACGCACCGGAAATGCCCCTGATGTTACTTCACATGGGAACTATGTATTGGCTGTTGTTGATACTTTCTCTGGGATATGTGGAAAAACTGTGCACACATTACCATTAATTTCATTGTTTGTGGTGGCTCTTGTGGATACGTCCTTTAGCAAGTATGAGAGCAATATGTTTGCTTTTGGCTCTCTTCTAGCCACGAGACTTATCTAGAGCTGAGTACCGAACCGGGGTTCTTAAAGGGCACCGACCGAACTGCACTGGTCGATGTATGGATTGAAACGTCACTCTTTATTCGGTGTCAAGTTTCAGTATTGGCTGTAACGTGTCACGTGGTTTTAGCACGCAGGCAGGTAAAATGCAGACATATAGCAAACAGACTACGTGTTTACACCCAGAGCTGTATTGAGCTGCCGTACCTAATCTATGTATATATGTCTATGGTGTAGGGCATTAACAGAGTACTCGAGTAATCTACACATCGATTGCTTAGGACATCTATCGAGGTTAAAAATGTAAGGTCGGGTATCCGTAGTGAGGTCATATTATGTGACCACCGTATGACCGTAGGGGACGGTGTTGCACTGTTGCAGGTCACAGAGTATGGTGTAACACTGGGTCCAATCCACTGAACCAGAACCAGTTTCGGTTTAAGTTTCGTTTTTGACGTGCTGCATGTTTCTTCACGTTTGCAGTTTAATAATAATAACTAACAGTTTAGTTTTTCCTGTGACTTATTTGCAGTATGATAAATGGTAGGAGCATAATATATGATCCCAATGTTTTGTTGGTCTTTTTTTTTTTGTAATAATTACCTTTTTTTGCGGTTTTATTTATTTATTTTTGTATCTTGAGATCTATGACGTCATCAAATACTCTAGTTCTACTCTGGTTTTATTATGTTAATGTCGAGTTTAAAAATTATATACTCGTTTAACCCCTACTATGGTGCTGGTGACGCCCACAGACGGGGTTTACGTGTGCAGCGCGTGTTGCCGAACGACTTTGACAACACACGAGCAGAAAGTTGCTTTGTGTTTTTCTGCAAGAAGACAGATGGACAGCAGCCTCCCCCCTCCTCCTCCTCTCAGCGTTAGTCAGTCTGTGTGTGTTAAACGGACTCAACATTCCACGACCGGACTCGTCTTTATCAAAGAACTCCCAAGGACTACTCTGTCTATGTTTCAGCTGGTGAGTTTATGTTTAACGTTACTGCAGCTTAACGCGTAAATCGCGGTGAATTAAACTAGAATCCATGTAATCCTAACTTTAAGATATTAGTGTGTAAATTTATTTTTTCGACGTAGCTTGCTAAACTCAGAAGCTAACTAAAAATTGACAGTAACAGATGAAGCTTAGCTTGTAAAACTGCTCATCCATCCAGTCAGCTGCTTAAACAGTTCACTAATGTTCAGTGTTTGTTAATGTTCTCCTCACAGGAGCCTCTGACCCTGATGTGAGGACAGAGACAGACAAAAGGAGGTGCAGATGTCTGCATCAACCCTAACCTCAGTGAATCTAGTGACCTGCTGGTGGAATGTGAGGGACAATATGTCAGTGCTGTCAAACTGACAACCAGGTATCTATGTTTGCAACAATCATCTACAGCCTCAGAGTGAACATTTCTTACTGCTGGAGACACCATCAGCCAGGAGTGGGCTTGTTTGTGTCCAGAGAAAACAGACGTTGATGTTTCTGAAGAAAAACTGTTAAGTGAAAAGGTCCTCAGTGTGTAGCAGTGAGCATTAAGCCCCCAGTATACTCCCGCGTACGTACGTTAACGCGTACGTACGCGTGTACTGTACGCAGAGGGTTCAGACTTCGTACTCGAGCGTACGTTCTCGCGTACGTTCTCGCGTACGTTCTCGCGTACGTTCTCGCGTACGTTCTCGCGTACGTTCTCGCGTACGTTCTCGCGTTTTCGCGCCAAATTCATGCCATTTACTTAATTTCATCATTTCCGTTATTATTTCAGTCATGTCGTCAACGGATGATGAGGAAGAAGAGATTGTTTGCCTCTTGCTATTAGCTTTATGTAACATATCATGAGACAGACATTGATGTTTGGAAGACAACGCCCTTTACTCGTCATCATTCAAGTCTTTTATAACAGCACAGTGCCACCTACTGGAAATATAAAGTAATTAACTTGTCTCAATACAGTATATATCACACTTCAAAAAAAATGAAAGAAAAGAATGTGGTACGTAAGGCCATTAAACGAGACCAGGGATGAAGAAGGAGAATTTAATACGGTGGTTAAGGACATGAAGATGATGGACAGCGAGAAGCATTTTGAATATTTTCGAATGGATTCGAGCAAGTTCGATGAGCTAGTTGGGCGCTTAGCCCCATTTCTTCAACGCCAGGGCAGCCACCTTTTTACGACTGGTTGCTTGGAACAGAGTGTAGCTGCCAGCTATCGCCTGAGCACATCCACTGTGTCACAAATAATGTCGAAGGTGAGTCATGTAATTAACAAATAACAAATTAATATTTTTACTCTGATTTGTATTGATGACTACTAGTGGATTAACTAGTAGTTTATATATATATATATATTATATATATATATCTTCTGTCTAATATCTTCCGGGAAAATGGTGCTGCTGTGCATGGCCCTCCCTCCACTTCTGTTTGCAGCGATTGTGTTTTTTCTTTTTTTTTTTGTCATTTTTCACCTACAACGTCGACTCACTGCTGGTTTATGAACGTCATCAACTCTTACATCTCCGACTATCTGCCACCAGTCTCGCTTTGTTTGATCATAATGATCGTAACTCTGGACCCCCTCTTGGACCCCCACCTCTGCTTGAAGATGTTCCTGTTTACCTCCGCCGTGGTATCCTGCCCGCTCGAAGACATCGCTCCAGGCGCCGTGGAAAACAGGCTGGCCGTCTTGTGAGGATCAAAGCCTGCCGGGCTGCTGCTGCGGCTTCCTCTTCAACCAAGGACCACATCTTAAATCACCTGTCCTGGCGCTGCGCCAATCCACCTGAGTCCTTCCCGGTCCCACGGGTCAGGTTGCGCTTCCACAGCAAACATGTTCGCAGCGGCTGGGCTTCCGGTCGTTGGAGTTGCGGGTCGAACTCCACAAATCTGAGACCGCTGGTCTTAACTTCATGGACTACTTCTCCTGCTGTGATTCCTACAAGGATTGCCCTGATAAACGCCAGATCTCTGGCTAATAAAATGTTTATCTTGAAGGACTTTTTCTCCTCCACTGGTCTGGACTCTGGCGGTCTGATCCTCAGCTACAGAAGCTGGCTACTGGGACATGGAATGTCACCTCACTGGTGGGGAAGGAGCCTGAGCTGGTGTGTGAGGCTGAGAGGTTCCGGCTAGAAATAGTCGGACTCACCTCTACGCATGGCTCGGGCTCTGGAACCAGTTTCCTTGAGAGGGGCTGGACACTCTTCCACTCTTGAGTTGCCCCTGGTGAGAGGCGCTGAGCAGGCGTGGGCGTACTTATTGCCCCCCAACTTGGTGCCTGTGTGTTGGGGTTGACCCCGGTGAATGAGAGGGTGGCCTCCCTCCGCCTACGTGTGGGGGGAACGGGTTCTGACTGTTGTTTGTGCTTATGCACCAAACGGCAGTTCAGATTATCCACCCTTTCTGGAGTCCTTGGAGGGGGTACTGGAAAGTGCACCTTCTGGGGACTCCCTTGTTCTGCTGGGGGACTCTAATGCTCATGTGGGCAATGACAGTGAGACCTGGAGGGGTGTGGTTGGGAGGAACGCCCCCCCTGATCTGAACCAGAGTGGTGTTCTGTTGTTGGACTTCTGTGCTTGTCATGGATTGTCAATAACGAACACCTTGTTCAAGCATAAGGGTGTCCATATGTTGGACTCCTGGCGGGGTCCAATGCAGACATGTTCCTGTTTTTAGTTTTATAAATTTGTCTTGGAATCTAGCTGTTTTTTTGTTTTGTTACCTTTTTCCTTTTAGCCATCCTATTTGTTAAAAAAAAAAAACTGTAGTATGAGTTTTTATAACTGCTTATTGTTGTTGCTGTTGTCCATTGTTGTCATCTTTCTTTGTTGAAATCAGGTCTCTCTTGTAAATGAGTCCTCGAGGCTCAATGGGATTTACCTGTATAAATAAAGGTTGATTGATATGTGCTCTTGGCACCAGGACACCCTAGGCCGCAGTTCGATGATCGACTTTGTCATCGTCTCATCTGATCTGCGGCCACATGTCTTGGACACTCGGGTGAAGAGAGGGGCGGAGCTGTCAACTGATCACTACCTGGTGGTGAGTTGGCTCCGATGGTGGGGGAGGATGCCGGTCAGACCTGGCAGACCCAAACGTATTGTGAGGGTTTGCTGGGAACGTCTAGCAGAGTCTCCTGTGAGACGGAGTTTCAACTCCCACCTCCGGGAGAACTTTGAACATGTTCCGAGGGAGGTGGGGGACATTGAGTCTGAGTGGACCATGTTTCGTGCCTCTATTGTCGAGGCGGCTTACCAGAGCTGCGGCCGCAAGGTTGTCGGTGCCTGTCGCGGCGGCGACCCTCGAACCCGATGGTGGACACTGTCGGTGAGGGATGCTGTCAGGCTGAAGAAGGAGTCCTATCGGGCCTTTTTGGCCTGTGGGACCCCAGAAGCAGCTGATGGGTACCGGCAGTCCAAGCGACATGCCGCTCGGGTGGTTGCTGAGGCAAAAACTCGGGCATGGGAGGAGTTCAGAGAGGCCATGGAGAACGACTTCCGCACGACTTCGAGACGATTCTGGTCTACCATCCGGCGTCTCAGGGGGGGAAAGCGGTACGCCACCAACACTGTTTATAGTGGGAGTGGTGTGCTGCTGACCTCAACTCGGGATGTTGTGGGTCGGTGGGTGGAATACTTTGAAGACCTCCTCAATCCCACCGGCACATCTTCCACTCAGGAAGCGGAGCCTGGGGACTCTGGGTCGGGCCCTCCAATCTCTGGTGCTGAGGTCACCGAGGTGGTTAAAAAGCTCCTCGGTGGCAGGGCCCCAGGGGTGGATGAGATTCGCCCAGAGCTCCTTAAGGCTCTGGATGTTGTAGGGTTGTGTTGGCTTACGCGACTCTGCAATATTGCTTGGACATCGGGGGAAGTTCCCCTGGATTGGCAGACCGGGGTGGTGGTTCCCCTATTCAAAAAGGGGGACCGTAGAGTGTGTTCCAACTACAGGGGAATCACGCTCTTAAGCCTCCCTGGTAAGGTCTATTCGGGTGTTCTGGAGAGGAGGGCCCGTCGGATAGTCGAACCTCGGATTCAGGAGGAACAGTGCGGTTTTCGTCCTGGCCGTGGAACACTGGACCAGCTCTACACTCTCAGCAGGGTCCTGGAGGGTGCGTGGGAGTTTGCCCAACCAGTCTACATGTGCTTTGTGGACTTGGAGAAGGCGTTCGGCCGCGTCCCTCGGGAAACCCTGTGGGGGGTACTCTGGGAGTATGGGGTACCGGGCCCTTTGATACGGGCTGTTAGGTCCCTGTATGACCGGTGTCAGAGCCTGGTCCGCATTGCCGGCAGTAAGTTGGGCTTGTTCCCGGTGAGAGTTGGACTCCGCCAAGGTTGCCCTTTGTCACCGATTCTGTTCATAACTTTTATAGACAGATTTTCTAGGCGCAGCCAAGGTGTTGAGGGGATCCGTTTTGGTGGCCTTAGGATTGTGTCTCTGCTTTTTGCAGATGATGTGGTCTTATTGGCTTCATCAGATCACGATCTACAGCTTTCTCTGGAGCGGTTCGCAACCAAATGCGATGCGGCCGGGATGAAGATCAGTCCCTCCAAATCCGAGGCCATGGTCTTGAGCCGGAAAAGGGTAGAGTGCCCTCTCCGGGTCAGGGAGGAGGTCCTACCCCAAGTGGAGGAGTTCAAGTATCTTGGGGTCTTGTTCACGAATGAGGGAAAAATGGAGCGTGAGATCGATAGGCGGATAGGTGCAGCGTCTGCAGTGAAGCGGGCGCTGTACAGGTCTGTCGTGGTGAAGAGAGAGCTGAGTCAAAAGGCGAAGCTCTCAATTTACCGATCGATCTATGTTCCCACCCTCATCTATGGTCACGAGCTTTGGGTTGTGACCGAAAGAATGAGATCTCGGATACAAGCGGCCGAAATGAGTTTTCTCCGCAGGGTGTCTGGGCTCTCCCTTAGAGACAGGGTGAGAAGCTCGATCATCCGGGAGGGACTCGGAGTAGAGCCGCTGCTTCTCCACGTCGAGAGGAGCCAGTTGAGGTGGCTTGGGCATCTGTTTAGGATGCCTTCTGGACGCCTCCCTGGTGAGGTGTTCCGGACACGTCCCACCGGAAGGAGGCCCAGAGGAAGACCCAGGACACGCTGGAGGGACTATGTTTCTCGGCTGGCCTGGGAACGCCTCGGGATTCCCCCGGAAGAGCTGGCCCAAGTGGTTGGGGAGAGGGAAGTCTGGGCCTCCCTACTTAGGCTGCTACCCCCGCGACCCGACCCCGGATAAGCGGAAGAAAATGGATGGATGGATGGATGTT
>NC_056503.1:52937997-52951057 GCF_014905685.2 Nematolebias whitei
CTGTGTGGCACCCCCCTTCTTCTTACAACACTCAACAGACGTCTGGGGACAGAGGAGACCAGTGTCTCAAATTTAGAAATAGGAATGCTCTCCAATTCATGTCTAATACAGGCCTCTAACTGTTCAATCGTCTTAGGCCTTCTTTGTCACACCTTCCTCTTTATGATCTCTTATGATTTATGATTTACGGGCTCATCTTGGACGGTGATGAGTCTGCATACAGGAGGGAGGTGGACCGGCTGGTGACCTGGTGCAGCAGCAACAACCTGGAACTCGATGCCCGGAAGACAGTGGAGATGATTGTGGATTTCAGGAAAGCCCCAGCCCCACTGCCCCCCCATCACCTGTAATGATACCCCCATCACCACTGCAAACTCCTATCGGTTCCTCGGCACCACCATAACCCAGGACCTCATGTGGGAGCCGACCATCAGCTCCCTCATCAAGAAGGCCCAGCAGAGACTGTACTTCCTGCGACAGCTGAAGAAGGTCAAGCTGCCGGCCAAGCTGATGGTGCAGTTCTACACGGCCATCATCGAGTCCATCCTCAGCTCCTCCATCACGGTGTGGTACGCCGGGGCCACTGCCAGGGACAGACTGAGACTGCAGCGCGTTGTGCGCTCAGCTGAGAAGGTGATCGGCTGCAGCCTTCCATCCCTCCACGACCTGTACGTCTCCAGAACTGTGAGGCGAGCAGGTCGGATCACAGCTGACCCTGCTCACCCTGCACACGGTCTGCTTGAACCACTCCCCTCAGGCAGGAGGCTTCAGTCCATATGGACCAGAACCTCCCGCCATAAGAACAGTTTCTTCCCCTCCGTTGTTGAACTCCTGAACACACATAATGCTACCTCATAATTTCTGCTTTGGTCACATTACATCTGTATTATAATTGAATCAATCAACCTTTATTTATACAGGTAAATCCCATTGAGCCTCGAGGACTCATTTACAAGAGAGACCTGATTTCAACAAAGAAAGATGACAACAATGGACAACAGCAACAACAATAAGCAGTTATAAAAACTCATACTACAGTTTTTTTGGTTTTTTAACAAATAGGATGGCTAAAAGGAAAAAGGTAACAAAACAAAAAACAGCTAGATTCCAAGACAAATGTAGAAAACTAAAAACAGGAACATGTCTGCATTGGACCCTGCCAGGAGTCCAACAGATTCTTAAAGCCACTTAGAGAGGTCAAGGTCGAGAGCTTGAATACTCTATCTGTACTGTTTTCTAAGCTTTTTTATTGTTTTCTATTGTATGGGTGTACACATTTTTATGTTATGTTTTTAATTTTACTTTATTTGTGGGTGTACATAGGTCTTATGTAATGTTCTCATTTTTACTTCATTTTTGCTTTATTTTACTTTATTTTACTTTATTACTATTCGCACGTTATGTCGAAGCAAATTCCTAGTTTGTGAGCCTCGTTCATTGACATGGCAATAATAAACTGATTCTGATGATGCGCCAAATGTTCTCTGTAGGTGAAAGATCTGGACTGCAGGCTGGCCATTTCAGTAGCCGGATCCTTCTCCTACGTAGCCATGATGTTGTGATTGCTGCAGAATGTGGTCTGGCATTATCGTGTTGAAAAATGCAGAGTCTTCCCTGAAAGAAATGACGTCTAGGTGGGAGCATATGTTGTTCTAGAACCTGAACATAGTTCTCTGCATTAATGGTGCCTTTCCAGACATGCAAGCTGCCCATGCCACATGCGCTCATGCAACCCCATACCATCAGTGATGCAGGCTTCTGAACTGAGCGTTGATAACAACTTGGGCTATCCTTGTCCTCTCTGGCCCAGATGACATGGCGTCCCAGTGTTCCATAAAGAACTTCAAATCGTTACTCATCCGACCACAGAACAGTCTTCCAAAAAATATTTCTCCCAAATCATTGCCTCAAACATCCACAATCCCCGCGTTTTTTTCAATACCATTAACGCCATTTTAACCGTGCCTCAGTCTGCCAACAGGGAGGTCTCTGCAGTTACGTGTGACGACTTTGGCAGTTTCTTTGTTAAAAAGGTCGAGTCGATCAGGTCACTGATTCCTCACACCACAGCTGACCCCTCTGTCTTTGTCCTCTCCACATCAGTCTTTAACCAGTTTGAACCCATTTCCCTCTCATTTCTAAATGACGTCATTGGTCATATGAAACCCTCAGGTTCCCCATGCTGACCCCATCCCTGCATCATTTTTTAAACAAGTCCTACCCTCCATTGGACCCTCTGTTCTTGACATTATAAACAGCAGTATGGCTGCAGGTGTAGTTACTGATGCTTTTAAACATGCAGTGGTAACTCCTTTAATAAAAAAAAAACGGACTTGACCCTTCAACCTTCTCAAACTTCAGACCCATCTCCAAACTTCCCTTTCTTTCTAAGATCCTGGAGAAAATAGTTTTCATTCAATTAAACAAGTTCTTGAGTGGAAATTCTATTCTTGAGATCTTTCAGTCTGGCTTTAAGAAACTACACAGCACCGAAACAGCCTTAGTTAGGGTCTACAACGACATTCTTCTGGCAAATGACTCTGGTCAGTCTGTAGTCCTGGTACTCCTTGACCTTACCGCTGCATTTGATACTGTGGACCATAGTATCCTTTTATCCTGGCTAGAACACTGGGTTGGGATTACTGGTGCAATGTTAGAATGGTTCCATTCATACCTGAGCAACAAGAGTTTCTGTGTTAATTTTGCTCACACTCTATCTACTTCAGTGCCTCTTTCCTGCGAGGTCCCTCAAGGCTCCATTCTTGGACCCCTTCTGTTTTCTTTATCTCCTCCCCTTAGGATCTATCCTGAGGAAACATGGACTTTCCTTTCATTGTTATGCTGATATTTGTTGCAGTCTTTTCATTGTTATTCTTTCCAGACATGCAAGCTGCCCATGCCACAAGTGCTCATGCAATCCCATACCATCAGTGATGCAGGCTTCTGAACAGAGCGTTGATAACAACTTGGGCTATCCTTGTCCTCTCTGGTCCGGATGACATGGCGTCCCAGTGTGACTATTGGTGGATGTAACTGGGACCCTGTGTACATAATTTTGCTCCACCACATGTACCACATGAGGTGCGAATGACAATAAAGAATCTCTGACTCTGACTCTGATGACTCAGATTTATCTGCTGTTAACACTTAACAGTTCCTCCTCCATTCGCCCTTTTTTAAAATGTCTTGATGACATCAAGACTTGGATGGCTGCGAACATTTTGTGTTTTAATGATCAGAAGACTGAGGTCATTGTGTTTAACCCTAGCTCTGCCACTGTTACTGATCCTGCAAACCTGGACTCCCTTCAGCCATATCTAAAACAGTCTGTTACCAATCTCGGGATAGTTTTAGACTCGGACTTTAAGTTTAATAAGCAGATAAATTCTGTTCTTCAAAAATGCTTCTTTCAGCTAAGGCAGATAGTTAAGCTCAAGTCCGTCCTGTCCAGATCTGACCTTGAAAAATCGGTCCATGCATTTATTACAACCCGGCTGGACTACTGTAACTCGCTTTATGCTGGGGTCAGTCAGGTCTCTCTCTCACGTCTCCAGCTTGTCCAAAATGCTGCAGCTCGGCTACTAACAGGAACTTGCAGGTTTGAGCACATTACTCCAGTTCTGTCCTCCCTTCACTGGCTTCCTGTGCGTGTCAGAGTTGATTTTAAGATTCTTCTGCTGACATTTAAGTGTGTTAATGGCCTTGCACCCTCATACGTCTCTGACCTCCTTCATCCTTATACTCCTTCTCGGGCTTTGAGATCATCAGACCAGCTGCTTTAGGCCGTACCAAAAACCAGGCTGAAGCTCAGAGGAGATGGGCGTTTTCAGTCATGGGCCCTAAACTCTGGAATAATCTGCCCATCAACATTTGACAGGCCACCTCAGTCTCTATTTTTAAATCTCTCCTCAAAACACATCTGTACTCATTGGCATTAAACACAGTGTGCTCTCATTTGGTATTTCATTGTTGATGAATGTGTTCATCCATTTTGCTTTTACTCCCTGACATTTAACACAGGGTGATTTGATTTAGTATTTCCTTGTTTCTCATTATATTTCATGTTTTTATGCTTTTATTCAAGTTGCTGTAATATGTTATTAATATTTGATGATGTGATCTTTTTTGGTAATCACTTTGATAACAGTTACTGTTTTAAATGTGCTATATAAATAAATGTGACTGAACTATATATATATATTTATATATATATATATATATATATATATATATATATATATATATATATACACAGGTCCTTGTCAAAAAATTAGCATATTGTGATAAAGGTCATTATTTTCCATAATGTAATGACAAAAATGAAACTTTCATATATTTCAGATTCATTGCACACCAACTGAACTATTTCAGGTCTTTAATTGTTTTAATACTGATGATTATGGCATACAGCTCATGAAAACCCAAAATGCCTGTCCCAAAAAATGAGCATATCATGAAATGGTTCTCTAAACAAGCTATTAACCTAACCATCTGAATCAACGACGTAACTCCAAACACCTGCAAAAGATTCCTGAGGCTTTTAAAAACTCCCAGCCTTGCTCATTACTCAAAACCACAATCATGGGTAAGACTGCCAACCTGACTGCTGTCCAGAAGGCCATCATTGACACCCTCAAGCAAGAGGGTAAGACACAGAAAGAAATTGCTGAACGAACAGGCTGTTCCCAGAGTGCTGTATCAAGGCACCTCAGTGGGAAGTCTGTGGGAAGGGAAAAGTGTGGCAGAAAACGCTGCACAACGAGAAGAGGTGACCGGACCCTGAGGAGGATTGTGGAGAAGGGACGATTCCAGACCTTGGGGGACCTGCGGAAGCAGTGGACTGAGTCTGGAGTAGAAACATCCAGAGCCACCGTGCACAGGCGTGTGCAGGAAATGGGCTACAGGTGCCGCATTCCCCAGGTCAAGCCACTTTTGAACAAGAGACTGCATCAGAAGCATCTCACCTGGGACTGCTGCTGAGTGGTCCAAAGTTATGTTCTCTGATTACAGTAAATTTTGCATTTCCTTTGGAAATCAAGGTCCCAGAGTCTGGAGGAAGAGAGGAGACACAGAATTCACATTGCTTGAGGTCCAGTGTCAAGTTTCCACAGTCACTGGGGTGTCATGTCATCTGCTGGTGTTGGTCCACTGTGTTTTATCAAGGGCAGGGTCAATGCAGCTAGCTATCAGGAGATTTTGGAGCACTTCATGCTTCCATCTGCTGAAAAGCTTTATGGAGATGAAGATTTCATTTTTCAGCACCACCTGGCACCTGCTCACAGTGCCAAAACCACTGGTAACTGGTTTACTGACCATGGTATTACTGTGCTCAATTGGCCTGCCAACTCTCCTGACCTGAACCCCATAGAGAACCTGTGGGATATTGTGAAGAGAAAGTTGAGAGACGCAAGACCCAACACTCTGGATGAGCTTAAGGCCGCTATCGAAGCATCCTGGGCCTCCATAACACCTCAGCAGTGCCACAGGCTGATTGCCTCCATGCCACGCTGCATTGAAGCAGTCATTCATGCAAAAGGATTCCCGACCAAGTATTGAGTGCATAACTGAACATGATTATTTGAAGGTTGGTGTTTGTTGTATTAAAAACACTTGTCTTTCATTGGTGGGATGAAATATGCTAATTTTTTGGGACAGGCATTTTGGGTTTTCATGAGCTGTATGCCATAATCATCAGTATTAAAACAATTAAAGACCTGAAATATTTCAGTTGGTGTGCAATGAATCTGAAATATATGAAAGTTTCATTTGTATCATTACATTATGGAAAATAATGACCTTTATCACAATATGCTAATTTTTTGACAAGGACCTGTATATATATATATATATGCACACTTCAGACTTTTAGCTGATTAAAATAATTAAAAACTATGGTAAATGTCTAATCTTCATTCCATTGAGTTATATGTAAAAATGTATTTCAGGTGTCTCAAGCCATGTGGGAGGCTCTTCAGATGGATTTTGTAGCCGTCCCCTCTGGCCATCAGTGCACTGCAATAGCTTGTGATTTCTGGCGGATCTGGAATTTTCCTCACCTTTTAGGTTGGTTCTTTTAGGTTGTTTTGTGTGTCTTTATGTTTTTGCTGTTTGTCTACCTTTTTTGTTTCATGTATTTATTAATACTATAAATATTTAAAAATACTAAAATTATTTATTATGATTATTTGTTATCAGGAGCACTGGATGGAAAGCACATCAGGATTTGTTGCCCTCCGAGATCTGGGAGTGACTTCTTTAATTACAAAGGAGTCCACTCTCTTGTCCTCCTGGCTGTGTGTGATGCACATTACCGCTTCACTATGGTGAATGTGGGAGCATATGGGCGTCAGAGTGATGGCAGCATCTTCCAGGAGAGTGTATTTGGACAACAGCTGTTGAATGGCACCCTGGATATTCCACCACCTGATGTCCTACCAGGGACCAATGTCAACAGTCCACATGTTTTTGTGGGGGATGCAGCTTTTTCACTCTACGAAAATCTTATGCGACCATATCCTGGTAAGATTGTAAAAAAAATTACGAGTTTTTTGTTGTGATGCAACAAAAACAACTGCAGTGATAAAGCAGAACCTTGGACCTCTTGGTCATTTAGCTAAGTCCTCAGTTAGAAATCTTGGGCTAACCTTTGACTCTTATTTTACTCTGGAAAATCATATTAAGTCTCTGGTTCGTTCCTGTTTCTACCATCTGCGTAACATCGCCAAATTTAGCCATATTGTTTCCCGTCCAGAAATGAAAATGCTAATTCATGCATTTGTCTCATCTCATCTGGATTATTGTAATGCTCTGTATACATGTTTAAACAAAACCTCCATAGACTGGTTGCAGTCTGTGCAAAAGGCTGCGTCTCGACTCCTGACTGAATCATCAAAGTATTGCCATGTAGCAGCACTTTTAAAGCAACTGCATTGGCTCCCAGTTCAACATCGAGTGGATTTTAAGGTTTTGGTTTTAACCTGGAGAGCTTTACATGGTCAAACACCAAATTACATAACAGAACTTTTACATCCCTACACTCCGATCAGAGCTCTGAGGTCCAGTGATCAAGGCCTGCTGACTGTCCCCCAGACAAAATTGAAAACTAAAGGAGATAGAGCCTTTTCTTCCGTGGCTCCAAGACTCTGGGACTCTCTTCCTCAAACTCTCCGATTACTGGACTCAGTGATTTCTTTTAAAAGTCAGCTAAAAACTCATCTTTTTAAATCTGCTTTTGCCTGAATTTGTTTTTTGCTTTTGTTTATCTGATTTGTTGAAGCGTTTTGTGATTTTTATCTTGAGAAGCGCTATATAAATAAAGTTTTACTTACTTACTTACTGATACAGCTGAGCCAGGAGAAAGAGATGAAATAGTCTGTATTCACCTTTGGGAATGAACAAAGTTATTATTACTACTTTTATTATAATGACTATTATGTATTATGATTTTGTTGCTCAACTTTTTTTTAGAGAACTTTATTAAATGGCATTTCTATGTATATGAATGATTCTGTAAAGTGCTCTGAGACAACTTTTTTTTTGAATAAGTGCCAAATAAATAAACCAAATTGAATTATTAGTAATAATTTTGATATTCTATCATGCACAGGCTCAAATCTGGAGGAAACACAACTGGTCTACAACTACCGTCACAGCCGGGCTCGGAGAACAATCGAGAACGCCTTTGGCATCTTGTCATCCAGATGGCGGATCTTCGGCCGCCCGATGGAATATAATCCATCCAAAACAGTCCATGTTGTAAAAGCATGTGTGACGCTACACAACTGGCTGGCGTACAATGACGACTGTAGGCAGTACATCCCCACAAACTATGTGGACACTGACACACCATCAGGAGACATCTTACCAGGTGATTACACACACACACTTACACACACAAAACTTGCACAATTTATAGCTTATCTCTACGGTACAACACACCCCACCCACTATAACATTTGCTTTTCTTGTTTCCCATCCGTACAGGAGAATGGAGGCAAGTTACAGTAAATGATCTGGAGCCTTCATTAAGAAGAACAAGCGCCACAAGGAATGCTGGGAGAACGGCTTATGCAGTGAGGAACAACCTGTGGGACTTCTTCTCATCACCACATGGTGGTGTGCCTTGGCAACAAGCCACAATAAGAAGAGGCAGGTTGTTTGTGTGATTAACCATCAATAAATTGATATTAAAATAAATTTGTTCATCATTTTTTGTCCAATAATGAATATTTTGATTTAAGTCAGTTTCTTTGGGTTTTTAAAACAAATAAAATATACATATTTCCATTGTGAAAAATTTATTTATCTACAGCTAAAATCCAATGTGCACCATAACAACACACAATACACATTTAAGAGTAAATTCATCCTAAAAACACACACATTTGAAATTAATGGAATAGGAACCCACTAATATCTGATATAAAACACTACATTTCTATTTTTTTTATGTAGAACAATTTCCATAAATGTAACTAAAAACTACAGCTTTTGATGACAATACATAACACTATTATTTTTACAGTGGCTCCAAGGTGTAGGTTTGCCGATATGCATAATCTTGCTCTATATTAAATAGGAGCTCATGTATACGAAATCGTGCATGTGACTTAACTTCTGAAGGTAATTTTTTTAAAGTCAGCAACTGTCAAGGAAAACCGTGTATCCTCATTATCTTTGAGGAGGGCTCTCTCATCTCTCTCCACTCTCTGTTGATCAAGGGTTTCCAGCCTGTTCATTAAAACATCGTCCCTCTTTGTACAAGCTTCTTCCCTCAATCGCCTCTTTCTTCCCTGCTTTGTTGCGGTCGGTGGGCTGGTGCCTGGTGGAGATGACTCTCTTGGGGCAGGTTGGGCAGGGAACTCACTGGAGCAGGCTGGTTGAAAGCTGAAAGAGGATGATGATGTAGCATGGGAATCACAGTGGTTGGTGTTGATGGAGGAGCCTGACGGAGAAGGTGCCCATGAGGTGGAGCTGTTGTTGCTGGAGCAGGCAGGTGAAGGCACACCACCGGAATAGTCACAGAAGTTCTATCATGTACACAATGTAGCACAATTAAATGTTGATGGAAAAATATAAATTACAATTGAATTAATTAATTTATGATTAATTACTTCAATTTTATTTAGTTCATGAAGTGTGGCAACTTTTGGCTAGCCAATTAAATTATTAAGTATCTTAAAAATATCAGCAACTAACTGCAGGCACATTTGTCTCTGTCTCTCGGCTTTTTATGAAGTTGTCCAGCCATGACATATGAAAAATAGGTGGGACACCTCCATTTGCTCCATCACCACTTTTTCCTCTCATTTTTTTCCTCGCCCTAACAAATCTGTCCCTGAGGTATTTCCATTTGGCTTTACAAACCGCAATGTCCTTACCCAGGGTCACAGCCACTTCATCCCACGAATTACTTGATCTTTGAAAGTCCTTGTATTCTTTCATTGACGTATCATATACATTTCTGTTTTCTTATCTCCTCTAAGAGCCTCTCTTCGAAATTTGCCTCCATTTTCGTTCACAAAGCGAGAAATGCGGTCTGTGTCGCACAGAAAACAGTTGGATGTGAATACAATTCCGGGCACAGTTCCGTGCCGTTTATTGTGCGACACCGTGTACGCGTATGCGGTCGTAAAAAATTTAGCTTTGCACGGACATGCCCTGTGGGGTATGATCGTACCTCCACATACGTACGTGCGTACCTCTGCGTATGGACGTACGCGGGAGTATACTGGGGGCTTTAGACACTGACGTGTCACTGGTTTGAAACTGGTCTTTTGACCTGGAAATTATTTATTTTTATGTAAGTAAACTGCTTGGAATGGAAAAATACCAAAGTTTAAAAATAAAACTCACAATTTGTACTGTACTGTGTAATGTAATTTTATTCTTGTTAGAATTAATAGTAATTACAAAATTGGTACAGAAAAAAGAACCGTCCAGGAACCCAACACCGAAGTGAAGGTACCGATACAGATTTTTTTAGAAAGGTACTCAGCCCTAGACTTATCCAGATGGAAGGATCTGCGTCCCCCCGCATATAAACACTGGATAAGAAAAGTCATACATCATGCTCATCTGGAATAGATGAGATATTTTTCATTAATTTAACCTTTATTTATTTATTTATTTATTTATATCAGAACATGAAAAACTCAATATCTAATGTTATCAAA
Source organism: Nematolebias whitei (assembly GCF_014905685.2). Classification (NCBI taxonomy): domain Eukaryota; kingdom Metazoa; phylum Chordata; class Actinopteri; order Cyprinodontiformes; family Rivulidae; genus Nematolebias; species Nematolebias whitei. The sequence goes on from NC_056503.1 coordinate 52,948,173, forward strand.
TTAATAAACTTGTTCTCAAAAGTTTCTGATTATTCTATAAATTGGTCAAAATCTACAGCTCTTCCAATAAACTGCGTGTTTAATACTTCTCTCAATGAACGACTACAATCAGGTAACATTACATACTTGGGCATTAATATTTCTCCTAGATTGGAAGACTTAATAAAATTGAATCATATCCCAATTTTAAAGAACATTGAAGATGATCTTACTAGATGGAAATCTCTGCCCATATCACTTATGGGAAGAGTTGCCTCAGTAAAAATGATGGTCCTGCCGAGAATAAACTATTTATTCTCAATGATTCCAAATAAACCTTCAACTGAATGGTTTAAGTCACTGGACTCATTGATATCTAAATTCCTTTGGAAAAACAAAACTCCACGTATTAGCTTAAAAGCATTACAGAAATCTAAAGATACCGGAGGAATAGAACTTCACAACTTCCATCACTACTATTTAGCCAATAGGTTACAATATATCTCAAAGTGGTTAAATCCAAATACATTAGATGAAACTTGGATAGACATAGAACAAACTTTATGCAATAATATTAAGATTTCAGATCTACCGTTTATTAGCACAAATATAAAAAGACACGTTTGCTTTAAAAGCATCAGTATTAGCTCTTCTCTGACAGCATGGTGGGAGTATTTGAAAATGACAAAATCTTCACTACTCCCCTGTAGACATACACCCATCTGGAACAATCCTGACATCCTACAAGAAAATAATATGTTAAATTTCCCAGGTTGGAGAGTCAAGGGAATTGAACGTCTGGAACACATATATGAAGGTGTAGACTTTATTCCATTTAATAATTTAATAATACAATTTGGCATTGAAAATAAATACTTCTTAGAATATCAACAAATTAAGTCTATCATAAAAAAGAAATTTAAGCTTAATAAAACTTTGTTAGAAACACCAATATGTGTGTTAGAGTTCCTTAATCTTAAATCCCCCAAATTATTATCTAAAATATACAAGAAATTGTCTAGAATCAATGACTCCATAATGTTACCTGTTGCAAAATGGGAGTCAGATTTATCAATCAATTTTGACCAAAACACATGGTCTCAAATATGTTTAAGAACATTTAAAATGACTAGAATCTCCAACTTACAATTAATACAGTATAAAGTTCTTTATAGAGTACATTATACAGGTCAGCGAATGCTTAGGATGGGATTTACATCATCTAACAACTGCTCACAGTGCACAGGCAATATTCCTGATGATTATATCCATGCACTCTGGTTCTGCCCACCCGTTCAGAGGTTCTGGGTCCAGGTTTGTGAAGACTTGTCTAAATGTCTGAAATGTAATATTCCACTCTCTCCGTCTGTTTGCTTATTGGCTATCTTGGAAGATGTTACCCTGGAAAAAAATACATGTCGCATGATTTTCACTGCCTTATGCATCGCAAAGAAAACCATCCATTTTCTTTACCCGTTTATTCCATTTTGGGTCACGGGGGTCGCTGGTGCCCATGTCCAGCAATCACTGTGCGAGGGGCGGGGTACACCCTGGACGGGTCGCAAGTCCATCACAGGGCCACATAGAGACAAACGAGACAAACAACCATTCACTCTCTCACTCACACCTAGGGACAATTTAGAGTTACCAATCAGCCTAACATGCATGTTTTTGGTCTGTGGGAGGAAACCGGAGTACCCGGAGAAAACCCACGCATGCACGGAGAGAACATGCAAACTCCACCCAGAAAGGCCCCCGGACTGGGATTTGAACCAAGGACCTGCTCGCTGAGAGGCAGCAGCTCTACTAGTTGCGCCACCGTGCTGCCGCAAAGAAAACCATACTCCTGAATTGGAAAAATAAAAATAATCTTAGCATTAATCAGTATAAAAATCTGCTGTTAGATCATATTAGTCTTGAAACAGCATCTGCCAACACATCGGATCAATCTCTGTGGGCTCCTTTGATCGGCTCCGTTACATAGTGAGGGTGGGTAGTCTGGGATCTGACCTTGTGGGGCCTAGGGGTTGATGTGGAGGCGGGTGTATGGGTTTGGGGCGCCGGGGGGGTTGCCGGGGGCTGGGCTCTTGGGGGTACCTGGGCAGGGGGGCACTGCTTTCCCCCTGGGGAGGGCCTGGGTGGTTCTGGGGGATGTCTGCTGGTGGCTGCATGCGGGCCCTCAGGTGGTCTGTGGCGGCGGTCGTGGGTCACCGATCTGGTAGCCTGGCTGTGCTGGGGTAGGTTCAGGGTGGGCGCGGGGGCTTGGGGTTCTGGGGGCTTGTCGCCCCCGGGCTTGGGCCTGTGGGGATCGGGGATCTTGGGCTCTGGCGGGCAGGTTGCCGGGCTCTGGGCCGACTTGCGCTCTGGTGTCCGGTTCTGGGCAGGGGCCTTCGGCTCGCTGGTGGGTTGTGGGTTCATGGGCTGGGGGATTGGGTGTTTGGGGGCGTGACCAGTGGTCCCTAAGAGGGGGTAGTTTTACCCAGCCTAGGTGTCTAGTGTGCTATGTGTTTTGAGAGATGTCCGAATGAGGGGTGGGTGTAGTATTTCTTCTGGGGTGGGGACAGGGTGGATGTCCTTGGGGGCGGCCCGGGACTGTGCATGGCCAACTGGCTGGCCCCTTTCCTGTGGTGGGGCTCGCTCCCGGTGCTTCCTGGCTCTGTCGGCAGTTGGGCAGGCGCTCTTGGCCGGGTCGTCCTGGTGGGGTTTGGCTTCATCTGGTGGCGGGCTGACTGCGGTTTGTGGGGGTCCTGGCGGCCCTCGGGTGTTTGGGCTGCTGGTACTGCTTCTGGCGGCCCTCGGGGCTCTGTCCCTCTCTGGTCTGGAGCTCAGCAGGCCTGGCAGTCGGTCCAGATGGAGAGGTGTCTTGGCCTCAATCCCTGGGTGGACCTTGGGGAACTGGGGGGGGG
>NC_056503.1:52951157-52952797 GCF_014905685.2 Nematolebias whitei
TGGGTCAGTGGGGGAGCTGACTCCCTGTGGGAGCATTTGCTCTCACAGTTATATTTCTCCCCATCCCTCACCATGCACCTCCACCCTCTTCATTTCAATTCCACACATTTAGGGTTGTTTGGGCTCGGGTGTGCTGCAACAATTTTACATCTCTGTTGACCATAGCCACCTGGGACTCAATTTTATTGTACACCTTAGACATTCATTCATAACATCCTCATGACATTCACATATAGGAACTTGAGGTGGGCACATGGCTATGGGTGGTGGGATGACCTTACTCTCACCCCCTGTGCCTGTGCTCACTTACAACGGTTGCATTTAGAGACTAGGGTTTGGATAGAGTTGGGGTGGAGGGGAAACTGGCATCATGCCAGCCTTTGCTCCTTCTTCTTTCCTTTTTAATGGCACTATACAACAACACACATCAACAGCACATCTAGGGGTGGGGGTGTATGTGTCGGGGTCTTATTCTTTTTTTTTTTTTTTTTTTTCCTCACTCCCCTAGTTCTCTAACTGCCATTCCGTGGGTGGGGTCCGGGAAAAGGGCAGGCCGTCGGGTGTTGACCAGGACTATGTGGGGGTTCGGGGTCTGGGGGATTGCCGTGGGCGGTGCTGGCGCTGTGCTCTCCCTGGGGTTGTTTGTACCCCCTGAGCTTGGCTCTTGGGTGCCATGGTTGGCCTGCTGGCCGGGGTTGCTGCCGGGGCCTGGCGGGCGGTCGGCTGGGGGCGCGTGTTTGGTTGTTGGCGGTGTGTGGGGGTGGTCGGTGGCGTGACCTCTTCGTGCCGGGGGGGTGTCCTGTCGGCTGGGCGTGGCCTGGGCCGGGTCTGGGATATTGGCTCCTCTCCGCTCGAGAATGAATGGGTCTACCTCCAGGGTTTGGGCATGGGCTGCCCCTTGTAGAGGGCGGGTACATGTCTTGGACCTGGGGGGTATAGAGTGCGTATCGGGAATAAGAATGAAATGTATCGTTATTGTATGTCTTTGAGTGAGTGAGTGTGAGAATGAGGCTGGGACTGTGTGATTGTGCCTGTGTATGAATGGGTATTTGTTAGGCCGAGACTCGGACTGCCCCCTCTTTGATACAACTGGGGGTGCTTGGCATCGCGCCCCTATCGCGCAGCCCCCTGGTGGGGTGTGCCCTTGCCTGCCGGCGCGCTTGGGGCCATTGGTGTCCGGGGCTGGGCGCGTGTCGGCTCAGCCTGGTGTCTGCCTGGTGGGGCTCGGGTCCTCTGGCCCTGTCAGGCCATGGCCTGGGTGGTGTGAGTCCTCGGTGCCCGGGCCTCGGTGCCCGGGCCTGGACCTGCATCGGTGCGGCGGGTTCCGGCGGGGGCCTATGAGTTTGTCGCTGTTGGCCCCGGGGGGTCACTGTATGTGGTCGCTGGTGGGGATCTTCCGGCTCTCCCCTGTGGTCCGATCTGGGGGGTGGGTGAGTGGTTCGTCCTGTGTGGGTGGCTCTGGGGGCTCCGCGTATGCCATAATCATGAGTATTAAAACAATTAAAGACCTGAAATATTTCAGTTGGTGTGCAATGAATCTGAAATATAAAAGTTTCATTTTTATCATTACATTATGGAAAATAATGACCTTTATCACAATATGCTAATTTTTTGAGAAGGACCTGTATATGTGTATATGT
>NC_056503.1:52952897-52958179 GCF_014905685.2 Nematolebias whitei
TATAATATATATTGAAAGGTTCAGTTGAGAGATTTTGGGACACTTAGCCATTTGTTTCTTTTGTTGAGAGTATGTCAACGCCTGGCTAGTCTGTGTCTGTCTGTGTGTGTGTGTGTGTGTGCGTGCGCTCGCTGTTATGATAATTTAATATAATCCTTTCAATAACTCTTTAAAAATGCCACACAGGACAGGTAGATGTTTTTTTAATCTGTGAAGATGAAGCAGTGTGGAAATCGAGGCCTCAACATGTTGCTCCATCTCAAGTCTGCTCAAAGAGACCATGAGGAAGTTCCATCCATCCATCCGTCATCTTTTACCCGCTTCTTCCATTTTGGGTCATGGGGGTCGCTGGTGCCCATGTCCATCAATCACTGTGTGAGGGGCGGGGGACACCCTGGACAGGTCTCCAGTCCATCACAGGGACACATAGAGACAAACGAGACAAACAATCATTCACTCTCTCTCACACACCTAGGGACAATTTAGAGTTACCAATCAGCCTAACATGCATGTTTTTGGTCTGTGGGAGGAAACTGGAGTACCCGGAGAAAACCCACGCAGCACGGAGAGAACATGCAAACTCCACCCAGAAAGGACCCCGGACCGGGGTTTGAACCAGGGACCTGCTTGCTGAGAGGCAGCAGCTCTACCAGTTGTCACCGTGCTGCCCCATTTCACATTATTAAGTGAAAAACATCTGTGACCTGTGTTTTGTGTGTGTGTCTGTGTGTTAAAAAAATTCAATAAAAAGACATTGGAAAAACCAGTTTCCCTCTTTAGGTGTAATGAAGCCGTCTTGTTGGATTGTAAGAGAAGCTGTGATTTGAGCAACGATGTCAGTTTTACCTACTTTGAGACATTTTCTGTAAATAATTAATTGTTCAGAAACAAAACAATTTACTCAGTAATTATGTGTTTGTGTGTTCCCTTTACTTCCAGGTAAGAAGCTGTTTGGAGAAGGCTACAGTGGGCTGGAGTATGACTACCGAGGCCTGATCAAACTCTACAACTCAGTGGGGAACTACGAAAAAGTGTTTGAGTACCACAATGTACTGTCCAACTGGAACCGTTTAAGGGACCGGCAGTTTGCTGTAGCAGATGCTCTGGAGGATGTCAACACAACCCCACAGCAGACCCAAGAAGTGGTCCAAGTTTTCCTACAAGCTCAAAGCCTTGGCCCTACTCGATCTTGTCTTAGCTGAATTTTATTATTTTAATTTCTTTGCTCCTGTGGAAAAATGGAACGTGAAAGATTTGAATCTGGTGAGAACACACGTGATGCTGCCAGTAGAAACACACACACATGTTGTAATATTTACTAAAGAAACGAGCTGGTCTGCTCACTCACACAGGAAAATGCAGTATCAGAAGAAGGCGTAGCAGCTCAAGGAAGAATCAAAACTTCAAGCATCCTGATTATTATTTTGCCTTTGTTCTGTTCAAGCCGCTCTGCGAGACTCGTCACAGAGCAAACCATGTTCTCTGGAGTGTGTGTGACACTATGTTGACCTAACAAGCAGACCTCGTGTCTCACATGGAAATAGGTGGATGGGTTTCCACACTGTTTAGTAAAATAATACAATAGATGATACATTGAAGTTTCAATTGAAGTTTTTTTTGTGTAGGGTTTTTTTTATTTTTTGGACTCAGACATTAAAGTGCTCTGAAGTGTATTGATTAAAATGGCTGATAGTGAATTGTGTTAAACACAGTCTGTTTCAAAGGTTTTGTTCAGTTTGATTTTTTCCCCTCGAAATATAATACTGACACATCTTCACAAAAATGTCAATGATGTATCTGCAGAACTGTTGATCATGTAGGCCTTTGATTTTATAAATATATATTTTTACTGAGGTATCCAACACAGCTCAGTACATTAACAGGAGACGTGCACGGAAGTGCAGCAATGGTAGTTGTGTCCGTACGGATCTCAAACGCTCCACTAAGGACTTCTAGCCTTAAACCAGTTTGAAGTTTTCTGTCTGGATTGGGGTTCTCTCATATGCTTGAACGTGCGCTCACATCTCACCAGCCTGTCAGTTTGTGCACAATGCCTTTTCACTCAATCCTTTTGGAGTAGTGTTCACATTTTTAAACTGTACCATCAAACTATTTCCGTCCAAAATCTCATCCATTTAGCTAAAAAGCTAATTGTGCTGCAAGGCTGCTGATGTCATGCTGGTTGTACTGGACCAGTGAAAAACAGATTGTATCAATTTTTTAAAATTTGGCAAGTATTTGGAATTTATATAATTTATTTTGAATAGCTGCTGGTTGAGAGTAAAAAGAGATAATTTCCTTCAAATTAAAGACATTCATCACCAACCCCCAAAATCTCTTCTCTTTTTACTTTTGACGTTTTTAATTAAGGCCCAAGCACTGAAGCAGCGGAAGGCTCTTACGATTTTAGGCCCATTTAATTTTTTCCATACGGGAGGCCATTTTCTCGATGTTCTGGTGGGCTGAGCATCACGAAACTAGGCACTTTTTTTTCCATTCAACCTTTATTTTTACAGGTTAGTCCCATTGAGCCTCAAGGACTCATTTACAAGAGAGACCTGATTTTTTTTGTTTTTTTACTTTATTGCCTCAAAATAGAAAAAACAACAGCAATTTACAGACATCGAAAAATAAATCAGAATAACAAAACAAAAACAAACAAAATACATTTTTTTTAAAAACAGAGAGAGGAAAAAAAAACCCTGCTGAGATTGGGTTCGGGAAACACCTATCAAAACAAACATGCAGAATCAAGCAACATACCGATTTTAGACAAATAAAATAGACAGTCGTGACCATCTTTGTAAAAAAAATATCCATTTTCATTTGTACTTGGGCAGTGAGACGCTCCATTGTATAGACATGTTTCAATTTTTGTATCCACTGAGCAACAGTTGGTGAGCAGGGCTTAATCCAGTTTAGGGTAATAGTCTTTCTTGCTACTAACAACAGAATGTGCAATATGTAACAATGATCTTTAGTGAGTAAATCCTTGGGATATATGTCCAACAGAAATAGGAGAGGGTCCATGGGAAGATCTGTTCTTAGAATGTCCTCAATCTTCTGTTTGATGTTCTCCCAGAAGGTCTTAAGTTTGGGGCAGTCCCAAAAGACGTGTGTGGTCACCGACCATATCACAGTGCCTCCAGCATTTATCTGTAATTGTATTCTTGGAAATGAACGTTTTTAAAGGAGTTTTTAAAAATCTAGTTTTCATTTTCCAGTCAAACTCTTTCCAGATCTGGTTCCCAATCCCATAATGGCATTGAGAACATACATTTTCCCAAGTTTCTTCTGTTAGTATTACATTCATTTCCAGTTCCCACTGTTGTTTAATATATAATGTATTATCTGACAAATTTGTCAACAATTTTCTATACATTACAGAGATTAATTTATTTGTTAGTGTTTGCTTTTCAAGTACATGTATAAAAAAATGCTTCAATATCAGTAGGTTCTTAATATTATCCCATTCCACATGTTTTGTTATATAATTTCTAATCTGCAGATATCTATATAGATCACCTGAAGGCAGAGAGAATTGATCTTGCAATTGAGAGAATGATTTTAGTGTCTGCCCATAAAACAAATGGTCCAGTACAATCAAACCGTTATTTGCCCACCTTTTAAAGACACTATCTGAAATAGATGGTATAAATTCAATGTTACCCACAATCGGCATGGCACGCGATAGTCCTGTAGTACCTTTTAAGTCATTTTTGAATTAAAGTCCATGTCTTCAGAGTTTGTAGAATCAAGGGGTTGTTAATTTAACTTTTTTAGATAGCTTTGGCTCATGAATGGTAGGATAATCAATGACAACCCAGGGAGTGAGTTCTGTTCAATTGAGACCCATTGTGTTTCTATTTTATTAGTGATCCAGGCCAAAATAACACACAAGTGTGTCGCCCAGTAATACAGTTTAAAATTAGGTAGTCCTAGACCTCGTTCCACTGGTCATTATTACTTTTAAGCGCACCCTTGGCCTTCGGTTTTGCCAAATAAACTTTGACACAAGCTTTTCTAAGGTTTTGAACGTAGATTGTGGCACTAATATTGGAAGGGATTGAAATAAGAATAATAATCTTGGCAGTATATTCATTCTTACAGTTTCTATTCTATCTAAAAGGGATAAAGGGAGTACATCCCATCTTTCCAAATCTTTTTTGATTTCCTTAAAGAGTTTTCCATAATTAGCGTCAAAAAGTTGTGCAGTTTTTGGGGTAATGTTAATCCCTAAATATTTAAATCCATGGGAGGATCTTTTGAAGGAGACTAAATGATCTATTCCGGAGGGCCAATTGCCAGCAATCATCATTGCTTCTGATTTACTGGTATTAACTTTATATCCAGAGACATAGCTATATTCATCAAGGCATCTTAGAAGAGCAGGTATGGAGGTGATCAGCTCTTCCAAAAAGACTAAAATATCATCAGCAAAAAGTGCAATTTTATGCTGTATATTTGCATCATCTGTTATGCCTCGTATGAGGTGATTTGCTCTCATTAGCTCTGCCAAAGGTTCGATACTAAGAGCAAATAAATGGTGAAAGAGCATCTCCCTGGCGTGTGCCACGTCCCAGAGGGAAGAAATCTGGAAGCTCTCCAGAGAGAACTGATTTTAACAAAGAATGATGACAACAATGGACAACTACGACAACAATAATAAGAGGCATAGATTTTTATCTTTTATTTATTTTTTACAAATTAAAATAAGATGGCAAAAAAAAGTAGTAACAACAGCTAGCTTATAAGTAGAATGTAGAAAATTAAAAACATGTCTGCATTGCTACTTGCAGACATGTTATATTTAGAGCCAGTGTAAATATTGGGTGGTGCAAATTCACTCTAGTGCCATCTTGAACATAATCCATGCAACTGTTTAAAGGTGCCTCTGTCCAGGACCTACACAGATGGGGCATGAATGACATACCTTATTCCAGTGGTGCCCAATACGTCGATTGCAATCTATTGCTCCATCTCTAAGGTATGTGTATCCACATTATATCCACAGGTATCCACAGTTTGTGAGGCTGAAGGGTTGTGTGTCTAACCAGGTGGTCAGTAGCTCAGGAGCACCACAGGGGACTGTACTCTCACCATTTCTTTTCACTCTACACCTCAGATTTCCAGTACAAAACGGACTCCTGTCATCTGCAGAAATATTCAGATGACTCTGCAGTGGTTGGGTGTATCAGAGATGGACAAGAAGCTGAGTACAGGGAACTGGTGGACCGCTTTGTGGCATGGTGTGGAAACAATCATCTCATCTTGAATGTGAA
>NC_056503.1:52958279-52969429 GCF_014905685.2 Nematolebias whitei
GTCAGAGAATTCATTTATGAATTCTCTGACTTTTTGGCTGATATCACACAGAGATACACTCACTTTTTGCTTATTGGTGACTTTAATTTGCATGTGTGTTGTCAGAAGAAGCCCTTAGTGAAGGACTTTCTGGATTTATTGGACTCTTTTAATTTGACTCAGCAGGTACACGGTCCCACCCAAGAACACGGTCACACGCTGGACCTCATTTTAACACGCGATGTCTCTGTTTCTAATTTGAAAATCGGTGACAATGTTTTTTCAGATCACATGCCTGTATTGTTTGACTTCACCCCCCCTTGTCCTACTGCTAAGACGTGCGTTCCTGCACGTACTACTCGTTCCATTAACCATTTCACTGCTGCTCGTTTTAATGAAGGTTTTAACTCTGAGAGGATCGAACAGCTCTCGGTGTCTCTTACCACTGAGGAGCTAACCTCTCAGTTCAACTCTGCCTGTTTAAATGTTCTGGACCGTGTTGCTCCCCTTAAAACCAGAAAAACGAAACTTAGATCAGAGCCTTGGCTGAATGACGTCACGCGAGCCGTTAGGCGGCAGTGTCGCAAAGCTGAACGAAGGTGGAGGAAGGACAGGCTGCAGGTTTCTTTTCAAATGTTAAGGTAGAGTTGGCGTCATTATCAGAAAACTGTTAAAGCTGCCAAATGTAAATTCTTCTCTGATTTGATTGTCTCCAACTCCCACACCCCCGAGTTCTTTTCTCCACCCTGAACTCAGTTCTACACCTCAGTGAGCCTTCACCTCTGGAAGCCTCAACTGAGCTGTGTGAAAACTTCCTCCATTTCTTTTTAGAAAAAGTGGCAAACACCCGGGCACTCATTTCTCCACCAGCTCATGATCTGTCCATTCCATCTCAGTGTGTGGCTGTGTTTGACCACTTTGAGCCCATCTCTTTGACTTCTCTGGAGCAGGTAATGTGCAGCATGAATCCATCTGGTTCCCCCTTTGATGTGGTCCCCCCTCGACTACTAAGGAAGTTTTTCCTACCCCGGGTCCTTTTATTCTCGCTATTCTGAATAGCAGTTTATCCTCAGGTGTGGTGCCAAAGACTTTTAAACATGCTGCTGTCCAGCCCCTCCTGAAAAAACCTAACCTTGACCCATCAGTCATGTCCAACTTCCGGCCTGTCTCCAGACTCACATTCACCTCTAAACTACTGGAAAAAATTGTGGAGTCTCAGTTGAAACAGTTTTTGGGGGATCACGCTATCCTAGAGTTATTCCAATCTGGCTTCAAATCTCTCCATAGCACTGAAACTGCTCTACTGAAGGTTTTCAATTACATTTTCATATCCACAGACGCAGGTGATTCTGTGCTGCTTGTCCTATTGGACCTTACATCTGCTTTTGACACCATCGACCACAAGATCCTCATTTCTAGACTGGAGCAGTGGGTGGGCATCACAGGGTCAGCCCTTAAATGGTTTGGGTCCTACCTCTTTGACAGAACCTTCTGTGTCAATATCAAAGATTTTAGTTCGGCATCGACAGCGCTCCAGTGGGGGGGTACCGCAGGGGTCCATCCTCGGTCCCCTTCTCTTTTCTTTATAACTGCTGCCACTAGGTGCTATTTTCCGCAAACACAACATACCCTTTCACTTTTACGCCGATGATTGCCAAATTTACTTCCCCCTGAGGCACAGAGGCACACGCTCTATTCAGCCTCTTCTTGACTGCCTGGCTGACATCCGGGACTGGATGGCTTTGAACTTCTTAAGCTTCAATGAGAAGAAGTCTGAAGTCATGCTGTTCCATCCCAGTGGCTCACTCATGAACCATGACATTGACCTTTTCCCTCTAGCCCCACTAGAGAAACAAAAGGTCACTAATCTGGGGGTGATAATGGACCCGTCCTTAAAACTCAACAGTCACGTAAATATGATGGTCAAATCCTGTTTTTTTCAGCTGAGACGGCTGTCTAAGCTGAAGCCTATACTCTCCAAAAAGAACCTTGAGACAGTGATCCACGCCTTTATAACATCTAGGCTTGATTACTGCAATTCACTTCTGTTTGGAATCAGTCAGTCCTCCATTTCACGTCTTCAACTGGTCCAAAATGCTGCTGCCCGATTTTTAACTGGTACAGGCTATAGAGAGCACATCACGCCAGTTTTGGCCTCCCTGCACTGGCTACCCATTCACCTTCGGATCCAATTCAAAATTCTCATGTATGTTTTTAAATCACTGAACAGTTCCGCCCCATCCTATCTCATTGATCTTCTGCAGTCATATGTCCCACCGCGCTCTCTGAGGTCAGCAGACCAGATGCTTTTCTCAGTCCCAGAAACCCGTCGTAAGCTCAGAGGTGACAGGGCTTTCTCTGTTGCAGGTCCACGACTGTGGAATGAGTTGCCACTGAGTGTCCGGCAGGCTCCCACACTCTGTCTTTAAGTCTCGCTTGAAGACCCACTTCTATTCTCTTGCCTTTAACACGGTGTGATTTGTTTTGGTCCTGTCTGTACTCTACACTGTTGGCCATTTTAGTTAGCTTCTGCTGCTATTTGTATCTGTATTTCTATTTTATGTTTTCCTGTCCGCTGTGCATGTTTGTTTTCTTTTGTACAGCACTTTGGTTGGCCTTGTTGCTGTTTTAAGTGCTCTATAAATAAATTGGTATGGTATGGTATGTTTACATGATTGTTAAGTTTCAGGGAAGGGTCCATTATTACTCCCAGATTAGTGACTCTTTGTTTTTCTGACAGGGATAGAGTGGAAAGGTCGATGGAGTGGTTTGTGATCATGTCATTGGGAGGGAACAACATGACTTCAGACTTCTTTTCATTGAAACGTAAGAAGTTTAAAGCCATCCAGTCCCGTACGTCAGCCAGGCAGTCGAGCAGAGGGGGAAGTAAATTTGACAGTCATCGGCGTAGAAGTGAAAAGGTGTGTTGTGTTTCCAGAAAATAGCACCAAGTGGCAGCAGGTATAAAGAGAATAGGAGGGGACCCAGGTTGTACCCCTGCGGAACCCCCCATTTAAGCTGTCGCTGCAGAACTAAAATCCTTGATGGAGACACAAAAGGATCTGTCAGCGAGGTAGGATCTGAACCAACTGATTGCTGACCCTGTCATGCCCATCCACTGCTCCAACCTAGCAATGAGGATCTCATGGTCGATGGTGTCAAAGGCAGCTGTGAGGTCCAATAGGACAAGCAGCACAGAATCACCGGTATCTGTGGATATGAAGATGTCATTAAAAACCTTCAATAGGGCAGTTTCAGTGCTGTGGAGAGGTTTAAAACCAGATTGGAAAAGCTCTAAGATGGCGTGATCCTCCAGGAAGAACTTCAACTGGGACTCAACTATTTTCTCCAGTACTTTAGAAACAAATGGGAGTTTGGAGACAGGCCGGAAATTGGATACGACTGAGGGGTCAAGGTTTGTTTTTTTTTCTGGACAGGCTGGACAGCAGCATGTTTAAAGATTTTTGGTACCACGCCAGTGGATAAACTACTGTTTACTATTGCAAGAATGGACAGACCTAGAGTAAGAAAAAACTCCTTTAGTAGTTGAGGGGGGACCACATCAAAGGGGGAACCAGAAGGTTTCAAGCTGCACATGACCTGCTCTAGAGACGATAGAGTGATGGGTTCAAAATGGTCAAATAGAGCTACAGATTGAGGTGGGATGGATGGGTCATGAGTTGGAGGGGAAATGAGAGCCCGGGTGGTCGCAATTTTTTCCAAAAAGAAATGTAAGAAGTTGTCGCACAGCTCAGTCGAGGCTTCCAGAGGTGATGGTTCAGTGAGGTGGAGAACAATCAATCAATCAACCTTTATTTATACAGGTAAATCCCATTGAGCCTCGAGGACTCATTTACAAGAGAGACCTGATTTCAACAAAGAAAGATGACAACAATGGACAACAGCAACAACAATAAACAGTTATAAAAAAGCATACTACAGTTTTTTTTTTTGTTTGTTTTTTTTAACAAATAGGATGGCTAAAAGGAAAAGGTAACAAAACAAAAAACAGCTAGATTCCAAGACAAATGTAGAAAACTAACAACAGAAACATGTCAGCATTGGTCCTTGCCAGGAGTCCAACAGAGTTTAGGGTAGAGAAGAGGACACGTGGGTTGTGAGAGTTTGAGGTTATGATATCAGAAAAGTATTTGGATTTAGCAGCTTTTACTGCTTTTTGATAACGTTGCCAACTCTCTTTAAGTATTTGAAAAGAGACCTGCAGCCTGTCTTTCCTCCATTTGCGCTCTGCCCTCCTACATTGCTGCCTAACAGCCTTGGTGACGTCACTCAGCCAAGGTTCTGCTCTGAGTTTTGATTTTCTAGTTTTAACAGGAGCGACATGATCCAGAGTCTTTAAGCAGACAGAGTTGAACTGGGATGTCAGCTCTTCAGTGGTGGTAAAAAAACACCGGGGGCTGAAATATCATTTCAGAGTTATAAACATCTGTGAAACATGTGGCAGTGAAGTGGTTAATGGTCTGGCTGCGACGTGCAGGAATGCACAGCTTAGGAGTTAGATGGGGGAGGGTGAACTCAAGCCGGACTGGCATGTGGTCTGAAAAAACATTATCACCAATTTCAAGATTAATAACAGTCACATCACGTGTTAAAACAAGGTCCAGTGTATGTCCACGCTCTTGGGTGGGACCGTTTACATGCGGAGTTAGATTAAATGAGTCCAATAAATCTAAAAAGTCCTAAACCAAGGGCTTCTTCTGACAGCACACATGCAAATTAAAGTCCCCAATAATGAAAATTTGATCATATGTTGGTGTGATTTCAGCCAAGAAATTAGACAACTCATTCATGAAGTCCTTAGATCGAGGTGGGCGGTAGACGAGCTCTCATAAAGTCGAAGGTGAATGTCTGAGTTCAAAGACGCTCAGCTCAAAACTGGCGTGGGAAACTGGGATGGGCAGTTGTTTACAGTCAAAAGTTGATTTGAATATTGTTAATAATCCACCACCGCACCTGATGGCCGCGGTGCGTTAAAATTCAGACAGTTCGGTGGCAATAATTCCGTCAAGGCGCTGGACTCACCCGGAGACATCCAAGTCTCTGTGATGCAGAAAAAGTCCAATTCATGCTCTTGAAAGTAGTCCCTGAGGATAAAAGTTTTGTTGGTAATAGATCTTGCGTTGACCAAACACATCCAGATACTGTCCAAAGTGGACCCAGCAGCAGTGGAGAGAGCGCGTGCCAGTGGCCTCAGATTTTCAATAACAGCCCCTCCAGGTCGACCCGTGTGCCGCAACGGCTGACAACTCCCATTGTTTACCTGGTCCAGGCACGCGGGAAGCTGGCGATGGAAACCATGACCACCAGCTGAAGAGGAAGATGCAGCGCGCAGGGCTTCAGGCTTTACCAGCCGCCCAGCACGTTTCCCCTGGCGTCTGTAGTGATATCTCCGGGCAGGTAGATGAGGAGCCCAGCTGAGGTAAACAGGCACGTTCGCCAGCAGCGGGGAAAGAGGGGGGGGGGGTCCAGAGGTACGCTTATATTGGTCCAAATAAACAACATCGGCAGCAGAAAATCGAAGATCCAGAAGCTGTTGTCGGTCATACACCAGCAGCGAGTTTATGTCCCAGATAAAAAAAACGAACAAAACACAAATAATCCGAACACCATCAGCAGAGGTGGATTGCAAGTCATGTACAAGGGCGCCATCTTACCGTAAGTCCACCTACTGGACTTGACTTGAATTCTAAAATGAACAGGAGAGTGAAGCCAGAGTGGGGTGATGTGCTCCCTCTTTTGAACTCCAGTTAGAAGCCAAGCAGTACTGTTCTGGACCAACTGGAGGCGTCTGAGGGAGGACTGGCTGACTCCAAGGCAAAGAGCTGCAGTAATCCAGCCGAGAGTTGACGAAGGCATGGATTACTGTTTCAAGATGCTGTTTTGTAAGGATAGGCTTTACCTAAGCCAGCTGTATGAGGTGATAAAAACTGGTTCTTGACCACCGCTCCAATCTGGGAATCTAATTTAAAATCACTGTCCATTTTAAAACCCAAGTTAAAAAGAGTCTTTACATGTGGTGCCAGAAGACCCAGATCAACAGGGCAAGGTTCAAAAGAGCCACTAGGACCAAACTCCATCACTTCACTGGTCCAGAGGACCAGATTCAACTTTTTTTAGACAGACCCAGCTATGTTGACAGACATGGTTCTGTCTGCCAGATAGAACCTAAACCAGCTCAGTGCAGTACCACAAATACCCACTTGGTGCTGTAAGCGTGATATTAAAATGTTGTGGTCCACGGTATCAAAGGCAGCGGTTAGGTCGAGCAGGACAAGAACCACATGTTCACCAGAATCATTGGCCATAAAAATATTGTTAAAAACTCTGACTAGAGCTGATTCTGTGCTGTGGCGAGTTTTGAAGCCAGACTGAAAAACCTCCAGGATACTGTGCTCATCCAAAAAACTTTTTACCTGTCAATATACAATTTTTTCTAAAATTTTTGAAATAAAAGGCAGCTTGGAGATGGGCCTAAAATTAGCCAAGACAGTTTGGTCTAGGCTTTTTAAGCAGGGGCTGCACCACCGCATGTTTAAAATGTTTATTGGGACAACACCTGAGGACAGACTGCTATTGATAACAGCAAGAATCACCTGCCTGACGCTGGAAAAGACCTCTTTTAAAAGAAGATGGGGGACAAGGTCACGAGGAGAACCTGATGGCTTAATATGGCCGACCACATCCTCTAAAGGGTCAGAGTCACTGGTTCAAATCTATGGAACACAACCAGGCAGGGGACTAAGCAGGAGGGGTCAAAAGCAGGGGCTGAAATAAGAGCCCTTGTGGTAACAACCTTATTTATTAAAAACTGCAGGAAGTCATTACAGAGTTCAATTGAGGCTTCCAGGCAGACAGGTTGTGGGGCCTTCAGGACAGAGTCAATAGTTTTAAAAAAGACACGTGGATTATTATGATTGGACACAATAATATCTGACAAGTGGTTTTTTTTGGCTTCTTTAACAGTGTTCTGGTACCGACGTTGACAGTTCTTTAAAATGTAAAATGAAACCTCCAGTTTATCCTTTTTCCATCTCCGTTCAGCTCTGTGGCACTCCTGTCTGGCTGCAATAGTTTTGTATTAAACCAGGGTTCAGATCTGGCTTTTTTTTTTTCTGGTTCTAGAATTGCGCCGCTCAAGGTGGCTGCATGTTGGAGCAGCTCTGTTACTTTCATTCTGAGTTATTGCTTTAGAAATCTTTAATTCCTCTTTTTTCTGGAACTAAATCGTTTTTTTCAGATGATTACTTCCTCTGGTATCAGATGCTGTGCAGCTGGAAGGATTTTTACTGAAACCTTTTTACTTTTGGGCATTTGTTATGATGCGTAACCATGACAACAAGGTGGTTTTTTTTTTAACAACCAGGAGCAGCTGATTAACATCACAAAAGCTCAAATACCTCAACTACAGCCCCAAATCCCATTTGAGTTGAAAAGGAGGTGCCGTGGACGAATTCCCGTCAACCTGGCAGCCATGCTCAAGTACCTGACCACCGAGATCCTGGAGCTGGTGAGAAACTCTGCTTGTGATAACGGGAGAACCGGGATCATCCCCCAACACCTTTAGCTGTCTGTCAGTGGTGACGAGGAGCTCAGCAGACTGCTGGAAGGAGTGGTCATTGCTCAGGGAGGAATTCTGCCCAGCATTAAGGCAGTCCTGCTGCCCAGGTGGACCGAGAGGTCCGCCGGATCTGACAGCACATTGGGTCCAGGTGGACAGATCGATATCTGTGGCCAGATTCTTCAATGCAGGAGATCCTTCCTGCCCACAGCTATCAGCATCTATAACAACTCCTGAATGAAATCAGGATGATGAGCTACAACAACACTTAATTTTAATTAGGGATTAATAAAATATATTTGAATTTGAATTTGAATTTAGGCCGCACCAGTTTAGATGGAGCTACACGGTCCAAAATGGTTTGACAGGAGGAGTCAAACCAGGAGCTCAGCTGTTCGGTGTCAGCAGCAGAGCCAGAGGGAGCACAGAGCTGTTCAAAGGCAGCAGAGAACTGACCAGCAGTGGAAGGGTTAAAAACTCTACGTCGCTGGGCAGGAGCGCAGGATTTGACTGGAGCACAGGACAAACCAACATCAAATAAAACAGGCCTATGCTCAGAAATCACATTATCATATACAAACCGGATTCCAAAAAAGTTGGGACACTAAACAAATTGTGAATAAAAACTGAATGCAATGATGTGGAGGTGCCAACATCTAATATTTTATTCAGAATAGAACACAAATCACAGATCAAAAGTTTAAACTGAGAGAATGTTTCATTTTAAGGGAAAAATCTGTTGTTTCCAAATTTCATGGCGTCAACAAATCCCCAAAAAGTTGGGACAAGTCCATTTTTACCGCTGTGTGGCATCCCCCTTCTTCTTACAACACTCAACAGACGTCTGGGGACAGAGGAGACCAGTTTCTCCAGTTTAGAAATAGGAATGTTCTCCCATTCATGTCTAATACAGGCCTCTAACTGTTCAATTGTCTTGGGCCTTCTTTGTCGCACCTTCCTCTTTATGATGCTCCAAATGTTCTCTATAGGTGAAAGATCTGGACTGCAGGCTGGCCATTTCAGTACCCGGATCCTTCTCCTACGTAGCCATGATGTTGTGATTGCTGCAGAATGTGGTCTGGCATTATCGTGTTGAAAAATGCAGGGTCTTCCCTGAAATAGATGACGTCTAGATGGGAGCATATGTTGTTCTAGAACCTGAACATAGTTCTCTGCATTAATGGTGCCTTTCCAGACATGCAAGCTTCCCATGCCACAAGCGCTCATGCTCCATACCATCAGTGATGCAGGCTTCTGAACGGAGCGTTGATAACAACTTGGGCTATCCTTGTCCTCTCTGGTCTGGATGACATGGCGTCCCAGTGTTCCATAAAGAACTTCAAATCGTGACTCATCTGACCACAGAACAGTCTTCCATTTTGCCACACTCCATTTTAAATGACCCCTGGCCCAGTGCAAACGTCTGAGCTTGTAGAACTTGCTTAGAAATGGCTTCCTCTTTACACTGTAGAGTTTCAGCGGGCAACGGCGGATGGCATGGTGGATTGTGTTCACTGACAATGCTTTCTGAAAGTATTCCTGAGCCCATTCTGTTATTTCCTTGACAGCGGCATTCCTGTTTGAGGTGCAGTGACGTTTAAGGGCCCGGAGATCACGAGCATCCAGTAGAGTTTTACAGCCTTGACCCTTACGCACAGTGATTGGCTTCACTTCCGGCGAGCTGATGGACAGAAGCTCCCTCCGGCTTCTCTGCAGTCTTTTATCATCAAACTGACCCGTCTTTTGAACCGGACTAAAGCTGGTCCTCCTTCCAACCGAATTCGGTGTTCAGTGACTCAGAGAGCCTGACGGGACCGTCCAAAAAAATATATATATATATATATTTTGGCCCAGGACCGATCGGCCGCTCCCCCCCCATCGGTCACTCTGAGCGCATCCTGCCGGCCAGGTGACCCCTCGAGCTGGGGAGTCGACGCACGAAGGTCCGGTGTTTTTTTTCTCTCTCTCTCTGGACCTCAACAAACTCTTATCTGGTCCTTTGTGGTTCTACCTGGTTCCGACAAATATCGCCGGGTGGTATTTCGCTCGTTTTCAGCTGGACTGGCCCTCGTGGTGTCTCCATAGGTGTGGGGGAAGTGTACCTGTGTCCCTCGAATTGGACCAGAACCGAACCGAGGTGGCTGTGGGGGATTTCGTCTTCAACAGAGCTGGTCTCAGCTTCAGTGAGCAACCCGTTACTTTCACCGAAGGACTGTCCACCTCCGTGGAGTCGTTGTGTTCACCTAGAGGAGACGCTCCGGTGCTTTGAAGCGCCGCCGGACCGGAGCAGAACACGCCGCCGGACCGGGCCGCCGAACTGGGCTGCCGGACCGGAGCAGAACCGCGCCGCCAGACTGGGCCGCCGGACCAGAGAAGAACCGTGCCGCCGGACCGGAGCAGAACCGGGCCAGGGGTATCTTCAGCCTTTTCGTCTCTCGTGCTTGGAGCGCCGGAGCCGAACTGGAGCAGAACCGAACTGGACCAGTTGCCAACTTCAGCCTCAGCCTCTCCGGTCAGTCTTGTTTTTTCACCGGGGGTGCCCCGTGTTGTCGGGTGCTGAGAAGCGGAGGAGCAGAGTAAAGGAGCGGGTCTGCGTGGTGCTCGAGAGAAGTTCGGAGTTTGTATCGGAGTTGCTCAGGCCTCCATCCAAACTCACCTGGATAATAATTAATTTTATTCCGGATCACGTTGTTGGCCCCTGTTGATCTGAAACAAGCTTGGACCATGCCTTTCACTTCAGGAAGATTTTCTGGCAGCTCGCTCTGCTATTTGCTGCGAATTATCTGTTTCTGTTTCTGCCTGTTGATTCTGGACCCAGCATCTGTTTCCAATGGGAGCATCCATCCATCCATCCATCCTTCTTCACTGGGGGGCCGGAGCCCCCCTCAGTCCAACTCAAACTGCAGTTGGGCCAACTCGTCGGGTTTGTTTGCCCATTTGAACTGTGACGTTTTATGGTCTGAAACTTTTCTGCATCATTCATATTACTGTCACTATTTTCAGTTCTCAGATTATCTGGAGTCACTGAATCTTGTTAATACACCTGGATCTGTCCATCACTGCAACTTTCACTGTTTTTGGGTTCTGAATGATCGCGTCTTCATTAATGTTTCTCATGGTTTGATTATGGGGGCTAATTGTCACACTGTTAACTCCTGTAATTACACATCAGTCACAAAAAACTCAAGAAAATGTCTGATAATAATGTTGTTACTGCTCTCAGGGATTCAGCCCAACCCTGGACCCCCCACTAATTACAGCACACCAAATGACTTTAAAAACACCTCTGGGCTCCATTTTCTGCATGTAAATGCTCGTAGCCTTCTAAAAAAACTTGATGCTGTGAAAATCCTGGTCAGTTCTTCTGGGGCAGATGTAATCTTTATTTCTGAATCCTGGCTCAACAAATCTGTAATGAATAATGACGTGGCAATCAATGGATTTAACATCTACCGCTGTGATCGTCAAAAAAGGGGGGTGGAGTCATTATTTACATTAGAGATTCTCTGGTTTCTAGTCTTGTGACTTCCAAAACAATTCCAAGCCAGTTTGAAGCCTTATCTGTAAACATCACCTTGAATGGAGGCCAGAT
>NC_056503.1:52969529-52981439 GCF_014905685.2 Nematolebias whitei
GCAATATTATAGGCAGAAACATGGGTGTGCTATGGGGTCTCCAGTTTCTCCTACTGTTGCCAACCTGTACATGGAGGAGGTAGAAAAGAGAGCCTTGACGTCCTTTTCAGGTACACCACCAAGTCATTGGTTCAGGTATGTTGACGACACCTGGGTTAAAATTAAATCTCAGGAAGTCCAACATTTTACTGACCACATCAACTCTGTGGATAAATACATCAAGTTCACACGAGAAGATGTAAGAAATGGCAAGTTGGCTTTCTTGGACTGTGAGGTCTCAGTCTCTGATAGAGGACATTTGCAAACCGAGGTGTACCGCAAACCCACCCACACAGACCAGTATTTGCAGTTTGACTCCCATCACCCTTTGGAGCACAAGTTAGGAGTCATCAGGACTCTGTATCACAGAGCAGACAGCGTCCCCACTAGCTCGGGAGCCAGGCAGAAGGAGAAATCCCACACAAGACAGGCTCTAGAGCAATGTGGATATCCTAACTGGGCCTTCCTGAAAGCAGAGAAGAAACCCAAACAGGACTCCAGTCAGCCAACAGGTGAAAAGGAGGAACCCAGACCCAGACCAGTGGTCATTCCATATGTTGAGGGAGTATCAGAGAAACTGAGACGTTTATTTTCTAAACATAACTTCTTAGTGGCTTTTAAACCCCCAAATACATTACGGCAAAGACTGGTCCATCCCAAAGATCCAGTCCCCCGGCACAAACAGTAATGTTGTGTATGCTGTTCAGTGTCAGGAGGGTGATCAGTCTTACATCGAGGAAACTAAACAGCCACTGGCCAAAAGGATGGCCCAGCACAGAAGATCACCATCATCAGGCCAGGACTCTGAGGTCTACACTCATCTCCAGGCCAGCGGTCACTCTTTCAGGGATGAAGATGTGCACATCCTGGACAGAGAGGAACGATGGTTTGAGAGAGGAGTAAAGGAGGCCATCTTTGTGAAAAGAAACCGTCCATCATTAAACAGGGGCGGAGCCTCCAGGTTCAACTGTCCCCCTCTTACAATGCTGTGATTGCTAGTATCACTCAGCCCTCTGTGAACAGTAAACAGCCATCAGGTGCTAATGATCCATTGTTAGGCTGATGGTCCTTCTTGAGCATGTGATCAGCTGGTTTTGGTTGTCAGCAGCAAAACTGGTTGATCCACTCTGAGAAGGTGCTATTTAAGAGACTGAGCTGAATGCAGCACCTCAGACTGAGGAAGTCTTTTGGACGAGAGACGAAACGTTTCTACATTTTTTTATTGATTTGCTTTGTTTTGTTTTTTTGAATGTCCAGAGGACCAGATTTAACTTTTTTAGATGGTATTATAAGATCCAAAGAAGAGTGGGAGAGATGAGAACAGGAGGGAGAAACAGAAGAGAAGAGAGATTAGGAACAAGACTGAGATTTGGACACACTGGACTGAACAACACATTATTCACACTACATAAACACGAAACAGGAAATTGTCAGTACTGTGGAGAGACAGAAACAATAGAGCATGTGATTTTAAGTTGTCAGAGATATGAGAGAGAAAGAAGACATGATGGAGGAACTTAGATTAAAGAAACATTAAATATCACAAACATACTACAGAAAGAGTCAGGAAGTAAAAGTGTCAACATTTTGATAAGGTTCTTCATTAAAACAAACTGATCAATAGGATATGATTAGGACAGACAACACATACACAAGTAAATAGAATTTATTTATTTTATTTATTTAAAAAGCATTCTGACCCACACTCCATACCAGTAAGTGGCGGTAAAGCACACCATAAGTTGTTTCTTTGCCAACCGCCAATAAAACAGAAGAAGAAGAAGGTGTCGCTGCTCGCGCTACACTTCACTGTTACCGTCAAAATACCCGGACGTGCGGTGTCATTTCACATTTCAAATATAAGAAGATTTCAAATATAAGATTTCACATTTCAAATATAAGAAGACACTTGAGAGACTTACCGGAGCCAGACGAGTGTCGCTGCGCGTGCGTTCCTTGGTTTTGTTGGACAGCCTGACCTGTGGAGTGAGGTCACGTGACAGAGGCGTCGCAGGCTGAAAACATTCAGTCGTTAACGAACCGGGCAGTTCGGAGCCGCTGGTACCGGAACATTATTCCCTCACAATGTTGTGAAATGAAGAGAGCATGGGAGCCAAAGAGTCGAGGATCGGATTCCTGCCGTATGACGAGGCTGTCAGGAGAGGTAAGACAAACGAGCTGAAGCCGCTGTAGCTTCGTTAGCTTCCTGCCTGAGGTTAGCTACCAGCTACAAAGCAGCATCCTGACCACCAGCTGAAATCTGACGCATTTAGTTAACCTGCTTGTTTTACTGGACTGGACATCGATCTTGTTCATTCAGTTGGTTTTACTTGACTTCTGGGGTCATTTAACAATTTCGGCCTTGATTTCAAACGAGAACTTAAAGGAATTTCTCCATAAAAGAAGTTGATTTGAAGCTTCGTCTGTTTTCCGCAATCACCTGCTAACATTACACACAGCATTAGAAAGCGTTATTCAGCTATTAAAGCCCCTCTAAATTTGACTTAGTTGTAGTTGACCTCATGCCTTTCTTGATTCAGTGGGATTAAAAATGGTAGTTTGATGAGTTTCATTACAGGGGTCAGGTGAAATAGGTGGATATTTGGAGGCTGTTCAGTGTGGCTTTCTTTTCATTGATAACTGGTTAAACGTGGAAAGCTTGGTTGGTTGACAGGTTAGCGTTTTACCAGATGTTGTGCGTGTGTGCTGGCTGTGTGTGTTTTCACCACAACAATGGATCAGCTGAGTACCTGAGGAATGCAGGTGCTACAAGCCAACATGTTCAGAGCAGACAGCTGACATGCAGCTCAGTTCCTGGAGGAGACGCTTCCACAGTTTATTTTTTCTCTGATTTCTTCCATCCCTCCCAGACATCTCTTTCCACAGCCACCAGCTCTTCTGGGGGGACTCCAAGGTGTTCCCAGACCAATAAAGAGACATAGTCTTTCCAGCGTGTCCAGAGTCTTCTCCGGGGTCTCCTCAGTTGGACATGCTCGAAGCGCCTCTCCACGGAGCATCCTTCCCAGAGTTCATGACCAGAGGTGAGGGGAGGAACGTAGACCGACCAGTAAACAGAGAGCTTTGTCTTACAGCTCAGCTCTCTTCACCACAACGAACCGGCACACAGTCCACAATACTGCAGATGCTGCACCAATCCGTCTGTCAATCTCACGCTCCATTCTTCCCTCACTCGTGAACAAAACCCTGAGATACTTGAACTCCTCCACTTGAGGCAGAACCTCACCGTCGACCTGAAGAGGACAATCTACCTTTTTCCAACCAAGGACCATGAGCTCAGATTTGGAGGTGCTGATTCTCACCCCAGCAGCTTCACACACAGCTGCAAACTGCTCCAGCAGGAGCTGAAGATCACGGCACAATGACGCCAACAGGACCACATCATCTGCAAAGAGCAGAGATGAATTCTGAGGCCAATGAGCAGGACTTCCTCCGTCCCCTGGCTGCACTGAGAAATTCTGTCCATGAAAGTTGTGAACAAAATTGGTGCTTGGTTCTGTTGGCCCAGTCATAGTGGTTCTGGACCCCTTCCTCTACAGAGACATCCTGGTGGGGCTTGTTCCGCTTTTCCTTTTCTAACACAAATCATGATCACCCTCGTCATCAGTGAGTCCTCTCTGTCTGACAGACTGTTTCTCCTTCATGATCCTCTCCTCGGTCTAGGAGGTTCTGACTCGGCAGTTCCGTTCTCATGTTCAAAAATTGTCTCATTGTTTTGACTTAGGGCTGGACAATAATTCGATATCGATATATGTCGTGATATACTTTTATTCTATAACGGTGATATGAGTGTTCAGCACATTTTTGATATTTTGAACTGTTTACAGAGTTTCACTGACACATTTCTTTTTCTGTTCGGGTTGAAGCGGCCTCTTCAGTTTCAACCCGGACAGAAAAAGGTGCAACACAACTACGTATGTGTGTGGTGACGTAGATGTTACGCAGAGCTCGAGTCCAGAAGGAGTAAGCAGTAGCAGGCTAGGCTAATCTCCAACGTGTGTTAAGTTTTCTCTTCAAATCGAGTGTCCATGACCATCAAAATGTGGCTGAACAAGCGTTCACAAGCGAACAGAAAGCTGATGACATAATTGATAAGAGAGGAAAGACTAATTTGGCGTTGTGGAAGTGGTTTGGCTATCTAAGATCCAATAAACTGCAGGTTTCAGTCAGTGTGCTGCAAAATGTGTCGGAGAGTCGTTCCAACTAGCACTGGGAACATCTAACTTGTTCCACTCGATAGGAAATGCTGAGAGTCAGAAGATGAAGCACAATAAAGTTTGAGCCAACGTGTCCCTGAAACAACACCCCCAGCTGCATCAAAAGAGAAACGCACGCAGCAAACGTCTGATTAGGTTATGTTGTTGTTTAAAGTTAGAACTATTAATATTGACAAAGTTGAGAGTTTTAAGTTTTTTTGACGGTGATTTCAAATTGTTTTGAAGGCTAAATACAAATAAAAGGTGAACATTAATTTAGTTGTACAGTTTGTACAGTTTTTCTGAGTCTTTTATATTGTTTATATCGATATACTATATGTTCATGTTTAACGTCTGTTTATGTTGCTTTGCTGTGGTAGGTTTTTTTGATGCCTCAAATCGTGCCCTGTCTAGGACACGGAGTGAGAGATCTTTTTTTTTATACCATCTCTCCTCATGTTTTCTTTCCTTTTCTTATTTAAGCAAAATATTATTCTGAATAAGAATAAGAGGCCGCGCTAATTATTTATAGCTGCAGCTTCGTGCACTCCGCCCATCTTCGAACGACTGTACGTACATGTTCTCGTTGTATCTCGGTGCAATGATAATAAAGTTTATTCTGATTCTGATATCGAATTATATCGTTATCGGCCGAAATTAATAAATATATCGTGATTAACGTTTTGTCCATATAGTCCAGCCCTATTTTGACTCAAACACACTAAAACTGATCTGTTGGGTGGGGGTGGGAGGTGAAAGTGGAGGGTGATGCTTTGTCCCTGAGACTGCCAGTCTTTTCTGCAGCCTCTTGCCATAACGCGCTTCAGATGGCAATGATTTTCAGAAAAAGATGTGGTGTGGAATATTTATCATAGCTATTATCATAACACTGGTTTTACTTGGCCTATCAACACCAGTGTTTCCCCTACCATTATACAAATGGAGTACCCCTCCCCGTCAACAGAACTGAGCACCCCACCTACCGAACCACATGCTCAGCACCCCCCCCCCCCCCCCCCCCCCCCCCCCCCCCCCCCCCCCTAGCACTGATGTAGCGGCATGCAATACAAGTGCGATAACTAAAAAGCTAAAGGCAGAGTGAGAACTGCCTCTTCCCTCGTGCTAAACCCTCACGCTGATCTCTCACCCCCGAAAACTGTCGGCACAAACAGCGTGCAGCTCAGATGAGTTTTCGTTCCCCCTCCCGCCCTTGACAAAAATCACGGAACGAGATGAGCAGCCCACCATGAAAAGTTGTCTAAGGGAAACACTGAACACAATTTAAAAATTGACGTATAGATTAAAGTCTGTACTTTTGGCAAATAAAGTGTTTCCCCTAGGTCACTTGCCTTGGGCGCTTGTCTCTTGGTTTTTTTTGTCAGGGGTAGGTTTGGGGGGGGGGGGGGGTTGCTATTGCTGCAAGAAGCATATGCCCCTTTTGCACCGCCCCTAATAAGCCCCAATCCTGGGCAGCCCACCACAGAAAGAACCCTCTTGCACCAGTCCTTTAGCTAGTATAGTTAGCTGATTTGATGCTGATTCAGGACCTCTTTTCATCCCTGCTTCTCTGGTGGGACCGAGCGAGCTCAGTCAAGCTGAGTCTGGACCAAACGTGAATGCAGGACTCTGATTGGTCAGGGGGAAGGAGTCACTAGATCTCAGAAACTTTTCACTGAGCCGCCATTTGCAATTTCTCTGGATGCAGAGCAGCGGCTGGATCTATTTTTAAGATTTTAAAAACGATATTGACAATGCCGTGTTCAATTCTGAAGTCCAGGTGTATTTTGTGTTTTGTGACTGAAGATAAAATTTGAGCGAGTGGTGTCACCGTGGAAGATCATACGAGCTGTCGAGCCATTGAAGCACGCGAGGCCGAACCACTAGCCCCGCCTGCTCACAAAGGCCGGATTCGAGCCCTGGCATGCAGGAAGACCGGGATGGAGGGACGGGGGGTGGAAACTTTTTTTTTTTTTTTTACATTTTATGTATAAAATATGTTTTTGTTTTTTTATCAGTGAAGACATGCGGCTCGGGTGGTCGCTGAGGCAAAAACTCGGGCATGGGAGGAGTTCGTAGAGGCCAGGGAGAATGACTTACACAAGGCTTGGAGGCGATTCTGGTCCACCATCCGGCGTCTCGGGGGGGGGGAAGCGGTACGCCACCAATATTGTTTATAGTGGGAGTGGTGTGCTGCTGACCTCAACTTGGGATGTTGTGGGTCGGTGGGCGGAATACTTTTGAAGACCTCCTCAATCCCACCGGTACGTCTTCCACTGAGGAAGCGGAGCCTGGGGACTCTGGGTCGGGCCCTCCAATCTCTGGTGCTGAGGTCACCGAGGGGGTAAAAAGCTCCTCGGTGGCAGGGCCCCAGGGAAGGATGAGATTCGTCCAGAGTTCCTTAAGGCTCTGGATGTTATAGGGTTGTGTTGGCTTACGCAACTCTGCAATATTGCGTGGACATCGGGGGAAGTTCCCCTGGATTGGCAGACTGGGGTTGTGGTCCCCCATTCAAAAGGGGGGACCGTAGAGTGTGTTTCAACTACAGGGGAATCACACTTTTAAGCCTCCCTGGTAAGGTCTATTTGGGGGTTCTGGAGAGGAGGGTCCGTCGGATAGTCAAACCTTGGATTCAGGAGGAACAGTGCAGTTTTCGTCCTGGCTGTGGAACACTGGACCAGCTCTACACTCTCAGCAGGGTCCTGGAGGGTGTGTGGGAGTTTGCCCAACCGGTCTACATGTGCTTTGTGGACTTGGAGAAGGCGTTCGACCGCGTCCCTCTGGGAACCCTGTGGGGGGTACTCTGGGAGTATGGGGTACCGGGCCCTTTGATACGGGCTGTTAGGTTCCTGTATGACCGGTGTCAGAGCCTGGTCCGCATCGCCGGCAGTAAGTCGGGCTTGTTCCCGGTGAGAGTTGGACTCTGCCAAGGTTGACCTTTGTCACCGATACTGTTCATAACTTTTATGGACAGAATTTCTAGATGCAGCCAAGGTGTCGAGGGGATCCGTTTTGGTGGCCTTAGGATTGCATCTCTGCTTTTTGCAGATGATGTGGTCTTATTGGCTTCATCAGATCGCGATCTACAGCTTTCGCTGGAGTGGTTCGCAGCCAAATGCGATGTGGCCGGGATGAAGATCAGTCCCTCCAAATCCGAGGCCATGGTCTTGAGCCGGAAAAGGGTAGAGTGCCCTCTCCGGGTCAGGGAGGAGGTCCTACCCCAAGTGGAGGAGTTCAAGTATCTTGGGGTCTTGTTCACGAATGAGGGAAAAATGGAGTGTGAGATCAATAGGCGGATAGGTGCAGCGTCTGCAGTGAAGCAGGCGCTGTACAGGTCTGTCGTGGCAAAGAGAGAGCTGAGTCAAAAGGCGAATCTCTCAATTTACCGATCGATCTACGTTCTTACCCTCATCTATGGTCACGAGCTTTGGGTTGTGACCGAAAGAATGAGATCTCGGATACAAGCGGCCAAAATGAGTTTTCTCCGCAGGGAGTCTGGGCTCTCCCTTAGAGATAGGGTGAGAAGCTCGATCATCCGGGAGGGACTCGTGTAGAGTCGCTGCTTCTCCACGTCGAGAGGAGCCAGTTGAGGTGGCTCGGGCGTCTGTTTAGGATGCCTTCTGGACACCTCCTTGGTGAGGTGTTCCGGACATGTCCCACTGGAAGGAGGCCCAGAGGAAGACCCAGGAGACGCTGGAGGGACTATATTTCTTGGCTGGCCTGGGAATGCCTTGGGATTCCCCTGGAAGAGCTGGCCCAAGTGGTTGGGGAGAGGGAAGTCTGGGCCTCCCTACTTAGGCTGCTTCCCCCTCGTCCTGACCCCGGATAAGCGGAAGAAATTGGATGGATGGATGGGAACAATCTCGCCTGTGTCTGAGAGAAAAACAGGTGTGTGTGTGCTGGTACTTGCAGCCTGGAGTCTTGGGTCTCGACCTCCCGGCATTAGTCAGGTAGAGTGCCTTCCTCTCTGACCTCGGCCACCTCGTCGGTGTGGGCCCGGGAAAAAGTTTTCTCCATCTTGTGACTGTTGTTGGCCTGGGCCGTATTGCTGAGGTCTCGGCCCGTATGAGCGGGGTTGGTATGGCAGGCGACTCCTACCACGCCATTGGTTTTTCTTATGAGGACAATTTCTGATCCAGTGATCCAAACCTCCACACAGAAACAGGGTTGAGGTCCAGCAGGATCAGTTTGATCTTGATTTGGCTGGGCAGGCTGTGGTGGGGGTCTCAGTGGTTGAGGTAGATGGGGTCTGGTTGCATTCAATGTCAGCTGTGTAGCAGCCTGAAGCAACGTAAGCTGAGCATCCTCAGTCTGCCTTTGTTTCCTTTTTTGTGTTGTTATTTCGCCCGCGGTGTGTTGATCCCACGCGTGCCTGGCATGCCTCAGGAGTTCATTTAGACGGACGCCAGATTTCCACCCTATATACGTGCTCTGGACAGCTTTGCGGATGAATGGTATGAGTCCACTCATCAGGTATTGGCAGAAAATGGTCTCAAATGGTGTGGCTTGAGCTGCTTCACGCCAGTCATTGAGAGGTGTAGTGATACCAGTGTGTTTTCTGAAAACAGGAAATAATCTGCTGGAGAAATCCTGTGGACTTTCATCTGGTTTCTCCACAGTGTCTGTGATGACTGAGAAACTTGGAGTTTGAGGAAATGCTTCTCCTATCCGCTGCTTGATTTCTTCTTGCTTTCTTTTGTAGAAAGCGTTGTCTAAGTGATCAAAGTTGACATGAGCGAGCCGTTGGCCATCAGCATCATCAAAAAGGTAATTCCCCACTGTGTTAATGAAGGAAATACCGTATACAGAGGCTAGTATCAGCTTGAGTTCTGCCAAAGGGGGTCGGACCACAGAAACCATGTCATTTACAGCGGTAGAAACAGCAGTTTCCCCTTGTGCCAGGTCAGGCAAGTGCTGGCTCGCCATCTCGATCAGGGCCGCCTTGGGCCAGGCTTGGTACACCAGCTGAGGTCCTGTTGCTCCACCAACCTCTAGCATGGGGTTTGTGAGCAGGTCTGCAGGGTTGTCCACTTCATCTGCAGTTTGGGTAAGGTCAGACAATGATGATCCTCCTTTTTGTTGTTGTTTCTTTCGGTCCTGCTGTTTAATGTCATCCAGTTTCTCTTCTTTAAAGGCCTTAATCTTTCCCATTTGTCTTGTGACTACTGTAGTACTGGTTCCAGCAACCGGACCTCTGTTATCAGCTGGGGTCTTCAGCGAGGACACTGGTGAGGTTTCATCACTTTTTTCCTCTGAATCAGATGTTGGGGCCGACGTTCCTTCTCGCAGAGAGAGTTCATCAGTGGGTTTGTTCTCCTCCTCTGAAACGGGACCATAGCCTTGAAAGTCATCTGAATCGAGCGCCCATACTGGGGTGGGTGTTAGATATGATGCAGAGGTGGCAAACAGTTTTTTCTTGTTCTTTTTGTCTTTTCTTGGAACTGATGATGTGTAAGGTGGAGGAGCAGTTAAGCCGGTCAGGGAGGGGTAGAGAGGGGCTGTGGGAGGCGGAGATCCACGGGACTCTGGTGCGTGTGAAGAAAAAGAGGAGAGGGAAACGTTTAGTTTGTCCTTTAATGGTTTGGCTTCTTTTCCTGACTTAGCTTCTGGAGTTTTTTGTGAACTTGTCATGTCTCATTTTTTAGAGCCAATTTGGTTGACCTTTCAATTTTCTGAGCCATCTGAAATGTTTTAGACGCTGTTTTTTTAGCGATTGATTTGGATTGATTTTTCTATAGTTTAAACATCTGTTCATGATTATGCATTGCTGTGAGCATGTCCTGTGGAATCTTTTTCATTTTACACATTTTTTGTTTCTGCTTTAATAAATGTTGTTCTAAAATTTGAATTTCTGCTGGGTCAAAAGAACCATTTCTTGGAAAATTAAATTTGAAATGCCACTGGGAAATGAATCTGAGGCTGCGCATCCTGTCAGCTTCTGGACCGCAAGGAATATAATCATCTGATTTACTATTTCCTGATCCCATTTTTATGACTTTATTCTCAGTCTCCTAAATGAGACTTACCTTGATTTATTAAATATAAATCTACCTCGGTTTTTAATTAAAAACCTACTTGGTCATTATCTTATTTCTCAGCCCCTTATCAGGAACGTACTTTGATTCGTGTTATACAAATCTTCCTCAATTTGCTTTCACAAATTTACCTCAGAAATTATTTATTTTTAATTTCCTACTATTTTCTCGATTTCTCATTGGAAATCTACGTCAATTTGTTATACACAAATCTACCTCGGTTTTGTAATAAAACCTACTTTTATATAAAATTGTTTTTACCTTTGCATGCTCAATAATCCAGGTAGAAAAATCCAAAAAAGTTCAATCTGGTCCTCTGGACATTCAAAAAACAAAAAAACAAAAAACAAAACAAGCAAAAAAATGTAGAAAGTTTCGTCTCTCATCCAAAAGACTTCCTCAGTCTGAGGTGCTGTTTTCAACTCAGTCTCTTAAATAGCACCTTCTCAGAGTGGATCAACCAGTTTGCTGCTGACAACCAAAACCAGCTGATCACATGCTCAAGAAGGACCATCAGCCTAACAATGGATCATTAGCACCTGATGGCTGTTTACTATTCACAGGAGGCTGAGTGATACTAGCAATCACAGCATTGTAAGAGGGGGACAGTTGAACCCAGAGGCTCCACCCCTGTTTAATGATGGACGATTTCTTTTCACAAAGATGGCCTCCTTTACTCCTCTCTCAAACCATCGTTCCTCTCTGTCCAGGATGTGAACATCTTCATCCTTGAAAGAGTGACCGCTGACCTGGAGATGAGTGTAGACCTCAGAGTCCTGGCCTGATGATGTTGATCTTCTGTGCTGGGCCATCCTTTTGGCCAGTGGCTGTTTAGTTTCCCCGATGTAAGACTGATCACAGCCCTCCTGACACTGAACAGCATACACAATATTACTCTGTTTGTGCCGGGGGTCTGGATCTTTGGGATGAACCAGTTTTTGCCGTAATGTATTTTGGGGTTTAAAAGCCACTGGGACGTGACGTTATGTTTAGAAAATAAACGTCTCAGTTTCTCTGATACTCCCTCAACATACGGAATGACCTCTGGTCTGGGTCTAGGTTCCTCCTTTTCACCTGATGGCTGACTGGAGTCCTGTTTGGGTTTCTTCTCTGCTTTCAGGAAGGCCCAGTTAGGATATCCACATTGCTCTAGAGCCTGTTTTGTGTAGGATTTCTCCTTCTGCCTGACTCCCGAGTTAGTGGGGATGCTGTCTGCTCTGTGATACAGAGTCCTGATGACTCCTAACTTGTGCTCCAAAGGGTGATGGGAGTCAAATTGCAAATACTGGTCTGTGTGGGTGGGTTTGCGGTACACCTCGGTTAGCAAATGTCCTCTATCAGAGACTGAGACCTCACAGTCCAAGAAAGCCAACCTGCCATTTTTTACATCTTCTCGTATGAACTTAATGTATTTATCCACAGAGTTGATGTGGTCAGTAAAATGTTGGACTTCCTGAGATTTGATTTTAACCCAGGTGTCGTCAACATACCTGAACCAATGACTTGGTGGTGTACCTGAAAAGGACGTCAAGGCTCTCTTTTCTACCTCCTCCATGTACAGGTTGGCAACAATAGGATAAACTGGAGACCCCATAGCACACCCATGTTTCTGCCTATAATATTGC
>NC_056503.1:52981539-52997816 GCF_014905685.2 Nematolebias whitei
ATCAGTCTTCTCCTTGTTCCAGATGAAAGTTTAGAGGGACGGCCGGGCCTTGGTAGATTTGCAGTGGTCTCATACTCCTTCCATTTCAATCTGATTGCTTGCACAGTGCTCCTTGGGATGTTTAAAGCTTGGGAAATCATTTTGTATCCAAATCCGGCTTTAAACTTCTCCACAACAGTATCTCGGACCTGCCTGGTGTGTTCCTTGGTCTTCATGATGCTCTCTGCACTTTGAACAGAACCCTGAGACTATCACAGAGCAGATGCATTTATACAGAGACTTGATTACACACAGGTGGATTCTATTGATCATTATCAGTCATTTGGGACAACATTGGGTAATTCATAGATCCTCACTGAACTTCTGGAGTGAGTTTGCTGCACTGAAAGTAATGGGGCCCAATAATATTGCACGCCCCACTTTTCAGTTTTTATTTGTTAAAAAAGTTTGACACATCCAATAAATTTCATTTCACTTCACATTGTGTCCCACTTGTTGTTGATTCTTGACAAAAAATTTAAATTTAATATCTTTATGTTTGAAGCCTGAAATGTGGCAAAAAGTTGAAAAGTTCAAGGGGGCAGAATACTTTCGCAAGGCACTGTAGGTCAACTCTGTATCCAAAATAGACTAAGACCCCAAGAGCAACATAGAAATTGCATAGCAACCAGACCTCATCATGTCTCTCTTGTAAATGAGTCCCCTAGGCTCAATGGGATTAATCTGTAGAAATAAATGTTGAATGAATGAATGAATGAACATTGGTCACAAGAGTATTTTAGCACCAAGCTTTCAAACCATCTTGATCTGTCCTGTTATAAACACTTGTGTTTCTGTGTCCTTGTAGTTACCGATGTGGAGCTGAAGCGGCTAAAAGATGCCTTTAAACGAACCAGTGGCCTCTCATATTACATGACCCAGCAGTGCTTCTACAGAGAAGTGCTGGGAGATGGAGTTCCCCCAAAAGTTGCAGAGGTAAGTCACAGGGATGCCACATACCACATGTTATGTAGAA
The DNA here is from genome assembly GCF_014905685.2 of Nematolebias whitei. Taxonomy (NCBI): domain Eukaryota; kingdom Metazoa; phylum Chordata; class Actinopteri; order Cyprinodontiformes; family Rivulidae; genus Nematolebias; species Nematolebias whitei. The sequence continues at coordinate 52,982,555 of NC_056503.1, forward strand.
AAAAGCCAAATATGAATTCATATTTACAGGTAGCTGAATAATTGAGGATAAACTGCGTTTTAAATTCTACAAATATTTGAAATGTCCTGTGAAGTTAAATACCATACCAGCTTTATTTATCGAGTACCCACAGGACCAAAGTGCAGTACACATAATAAGACAATCATGAGTCAATAAAAAATAATTAAAAGTCAACATTTCAGATAATGTCAAAGGCCAGGGAGAAGAGATAGGTTTTAAGAAGAGATTTAAAAACAGACAGGGAAGAGGCCTGTCTGATGTTCAAGGGAAGGTTGTTCCACAGTTTAGGAGCTGCCACAGCAAAAACACAATCTCCTCCGAGCTTACGCTTTGTCTTCGGCACACTCAGGAGCAACTGATCACATGACCTGAGGGATCCAGAGGGTGTGTATGGATGTAGCAATTCAGACAGATAGGGCAGAGCACGTCCATTTATGGCCCTTTTCCATTAGCATCTCTGCGGCACGGTTCGACTTAGCCCTGCACGGTTCCAAGGCTTTTCCGCTAGCTTTGATTTGTTGAACCAGCCCCTTTTTCAGAACAAACTTCACTGTGTTTTCAGTATACCGTGCTGGCCTGAAAACATGGCGTCAGAACACTGTCGGTCACTGATTGGTTAAGGGGTGGAGTCACTGGTTGTTTGAGAAACTTTCATAACAACCCGATCCGCCATTTGTAATAACTCTGAGGAGCGATTGGACCTATTTTGAAGATTTTAAAAACGATAATAGTACAGTGGTCTAATGCTGAAGTGCAGGCGTTTTTGTGCTTGGTGGCTGACGACAAAATTTAGAGTGAACTAGATGGAGCGACTCGCAACGAAAAAGTGTTTAATTTTCCACCAGGACTTGGCACCAGCCCACACAGCCAAAGATCCCAAAAACTGGTTTTGTAACATTTTGATTTTCTGAGACACTGAATTTAGATTTTTCATTATTTTATTTCTTGGTTTTTACATCTCAAATGTGTTTCTTTGTGTGCATTAGGTAATCTACACCTCATTCGGAGGATCATCCAAAGGGCTACACTTCAACAATTTGATAGTGGGTTTGGTTCTCCTAACTAGAGCACGTGAAGAAGAGAAGTTCAAGTGTAAGTTCTTTTTGTGAGCTAAAAAGAAGTCTGTGCTTGTTAAGTGTAAACTATTATGTCCAAACAATTTTTAAAAGTTGTATATAATTATTTCCCAGCTCTGAAATGTCAGATGAAAACAAATGTTCTAAAGTCTAACACTATAATGCCTAACATGCATTACTGTAATGATTCAGATATTTCTATAGTTTCAGGGGCCGTTTACACGACGTGTATTTTGATTGAAACCGCACCTTTCTGCGATTTAACTGTTCATTTTGTAGTGAACTAGGCCTGATGTCAAAAACTTTGACCTTAAGGACCATATGGGACAGAAGCTGTCATTTCATTGATTTGAATCCAGAAATACAGGTTGACCCATCCTGAGACTTTCTTTCTTGAAAATTCAAGTGAAAGAACACTCTCTTTTCTATTATCATTACTATTTTACAAATGTTTGATAATCAAAGTGTTTTAGTTCAAACCATTTTAGATGTTGTAGTGAACTAATCAATTTTTATTAACTGTGAAACAGTAATAATGATTTTTAATCCTCATGCAAAGTTAGAATTCATGTTAAGGTCTGTTACAGAGTAATTATGCATTTTCTGATTTTCTGTCTTTGAATGAGCAGGGTAAGTTGGTCCAAGGTTGGACTCAAACGCAGACAAGTGTTGGAACGAACTGTCTTGTTTTTACATCCTCTCAGACGTAAATAGAGAAGCTGGCACCTGTTGGCACCTGTTTTCCGCCAACTCGTCTAAATATCCCTCTCGTCTGTCTAAAAACATTTTCAATCTGTTCCATAACATTCTTGCTGTTTTTCTGACTCCTAGTGACCTCTTACGTCACAAAACACACCCCTGTCTGGTCGATATTGACCAATCAGAAACTCCCAAATGAACCGGAAATAGAGCTCTTTAAAATGTCGGTACTTCCTAGTTCAAACCAGTGTCGAGGGTCGTGTGGAGTTTCCAGTCGGGTCGAGAGTCGAGTTTGGAGTCGTTGCAGCTCCCGTGCTGGGAAACAGGAAGATCCTGACATGACCACAGAGCTCTTCCGAGTCTTATGGGATTATAACATCTTCCACCTCTGGGTGGAACTCTGACGGACTCCACTCATGTGAAGTCCACTCGTGAGGTGAACCTGTGTCGGACGGAATACCGTCACTACTTCGGACGATTCACAGCTGTTCCTACGGAGACGCTGAAAGGGTGCGTTGAATGGACTTTCGTACCAGTGGAGACATCTTCAGGTAAAAAGTTGATTATACCACCTAAGTGTACTGGGGGAAGAAGCTGAGAAAAACCGGAGAGTGCCGTTCTGAATGCTGACACAAACAAACCCCCTCATCCATCTTTTCTCCCTCTAAACTTCCTCTTTCCATCTTTAAAATTCTTCTATCAGGTAGAAATCATTCCAGATATTTTAGAAATGTCTGTGTAAAGTTCTCAACCACCGCCGTGTGGTCGATCAAAATTGTACAGCTTGCTAAAATTAGCCATGTTGTTATTTTCCATATTTTGCCAATTAATGTAAATGTGTGATGTGTTGAACTTTGATTCTGTTAATAAATGACCCACTGTTGTTTGGTGAGTCAAAGATAATTAACGTCTCACGTTACATTTCTAAATTCAATGCACATTATATACAGTCCAGAAAAATGAAAGAATCCGTTTAATTTATGAATATATCTCATGCATATGTTCATCTACAATTTACAGTACATGACACCAGCCCCCACCCTCGCTGAAACCGGAGGTTTTTCAACCCAGGTCTCAGAGTGGAGGTTTTTGAGGCCGTCGCCCTCTGAGGTGTTAAAGCACATATGCACTACAGCCATAGATTTCACACATGCGTGGACCAATGGCATATTTCTATAAACCGCAATGGCGGCGGAGTATAACATACTGCTTTCTGTGCTATGACTGATGGAATATATTTTGAGTCTCGTGGTTAACTTACGCTGGAAAGTAGCTGCTGTGACAACATCTGTGTTGGAAAGAGACCCCAGTCGGTTCCAGTTCTAAAATCACTAACGAGCCTGTCGAGGCAGGCAGATATTTCACATGTCGCACCGGACTACAACATACTAAATGTGCTAAATAATAACTGTAACAATAATAAACAGTATTTCTGTTAATGTGGGAGATGTAATGAAACTATCTGAGCTAACTGAAGCTATCTGGTCATTATGTTTGTTGAAATCAGGTCTCTCTTGTAAATGAGTCCTCGAGGCTCAATGGGATTTACCTGTATAAATAAAGGTTGATTGATGTAAATCTGGACATTATGTAATTCAAGTTATGAGATTTAAACGATGATGTGAAACATATTGCATGTTATTAAAGTTGAAAATTCAATTCAGTTTATTTATATAATGCCAAATCACAACAAAGTTGTCTCAGGGCACTTTACAGGAACATTCACATATATAAAAGCCAATTAGTAAAGTTCTCTATCTAAGGAATCCAGCAGACGAGTTGAATCTTGGCTTCGTTGCAGTCTCCCATCCTGAGCAAGCACAGTGGGAACAGTGGAAAGAAAAACTCCCTTTAACAGGAAGAAACCTCCAGCAGAACCAGCTCAGGACAAGAGACCATCTGCTTTGACCGGCTGGTTGAGAGGACAGGAAGGAGAGACAGAAGAACATAGAATGGTAGGTCCAGATATAGGTCCAGGTCCAGATATAGGTCCAGGTGTATCTGAAATACAAAAAAACACATGTTAAGGATAGAAAAAATAATTACAGATACAAAACGGGTTGAGCAGAGTAATTAAAGACAGTAGCAGAGTGAAAATTGTGGTCAGTTTGTCCTCCAGCAGTCTAAGCCTATAGCAGCATAACTAAGGGACAGCTCAGGAAACCCAAGCCGACCCTAACTATAGGATTTAGCAAAAAGGAAAGTCTTAAGCCTAGTTTTAAAACTGGATAATGTGTCAGCCTCACGGACAGAGATTGGAAGTTGGTTCCAAAAGAGAGGAGCCTGAGAACTGAAAGATCTGCCTCCCATTCTGTTTTTGTAAATTCTAGGAACCACAAGTAAACCTGCAGTCTGAGAGCGAAGTGCTCTGTTAGTAAAATATGGAACAATAAGATCTGTAATATAAGATGGAGCCAGGTTGTTGAGAGCTTTGTAGGTTAGAAGTCAGATTTTGAATTATATTCTGGATTTGACAGGGAGCCAATGGAGAGAAGCTAAAACTGGAGAAATATGATCTCTCCTACTAACTCCGGTTAAGACTCTGGCAGCAGCATTTTGGATCAACTGAAGACGTTTTAAAGAAGTATTTGGACACCCAGATAATAAACCGTTGCAATAGTCCAGTCTAGACGTGACAAATGCATGGACCAGTTTTTCTGCATCATCTTTAGATCACATGTTTCTAATGTTAGTGATATTACGCAGGCGGAAGAAGGAGGTTCTAGTAACGTTTTTAATGTGGGGGATAAAAGACATGTCCTGATCAAAAATAACACCCAAGATTTTTAACATTAGAGCTGGAGGACAGATTAATGCATCTAAGGAGGGAGAAAGACTGAAAAATTCTTTCCTAAGGTGCTCAGGTCCAAAAACCAAAACCTCAGTTTTGTCTGTGTTCAACAGGAGAAAATTAAGGGTCATCCAGGTTTTTATGTCTTTAAGACATGCTTGTAGTATAAGTAGCTGATTGGATTCATTGGGTTTAATGGACAAATATAATTGTGTGTCATCAGCATAACAATGAAAATTTATCTCATGCTGTTGAATAACTTTACGTAATGGAAGCATATATTAACTTCCGGTAAGATGGCGCCCGTGTGCATGGCTTGCAATCCACCTCTGCTGATTGTGTTCGGGTTATTTTTGTTTTGTTTGTTTTTTATCTGTGGCATAAATTCACTTCTGATGTATGACAGACAACAGCTTCTGGATCTTCGTTTTTCTGTCACTGATGTCTCTTATTTGGACCATTATCAGCGTACCTCTGGACCCCCCCCCCCCCGCTGGTGGACGTGCCAGTTTACCTCCGCTGGGCTCCTCACCTGCCTGCCTGGAGACATCGCTTCAGACGCTGGGGAAAACGTGCTGGTCAGCTGGTAAAGCTTTAAGCTCTGCGTGCTACATCTTCCTCCTTAGCTGGTGGTCATGGTTTCCATCGCCAGCTTCCCGCGTGCCCGGACCAGCTAAACAACGGGAGTTGTCGGCCGGTGCGCAGCTCGGACAGACCTGGAGGGGCTGTTATTAAAAATCTGAGGCCACTGATGCGTGCAAAGTCTACCGCTGCTAGCTCCACTTTGGACAGTATCCGGATGCGTTTGGTCAACGCAAGATCTGTTACCAGCAAAACTTTTATCCTTAGGGACTACTTTCAAAAGCATGCGTTGGATTTCTTCTTTATCACAGAGACTTGGATGTCTCCGAGTGAGTCCAGCTCCTTGACGGAATTATTGCCACCAAACTGTCTGTATTTTATCGCCCAGCGGCCATCAGGCCGGCGCGGTGGTGGATTATTAACAATATTCAAATCAACTTTTGATTGTAAACAACTGCCCATCCCAGCTTCCCGCGCCAGCTTTGAGCTGAGCGTCTTTGAACTCGGACATTCACCTCAGACTTTATTTGCACTCGTCTACCGCCCACCTCAATCTAAGGATTTCATAAATGAGTTTTCTGACTTCTTGGCTGAAATCACACCAAAATAGAATCATATAATAATTTAATTTGCACGTGTGCTTTCTGGAGAATCCCTTAGTTAAGGACTTTTTAGATTAATTGTGTAGTAATGTCGGGACAGCTTTGTTGTGGACGCACTACTTAATTAATTATTCTTAGGCTAGTTCAAGCACAAAGAATATTAATTGTTTAATTAACAACGGATTATTTCTTTTTCGAGTTAAATTTCTGCCATGTGACCAAGATAACTCAAGAGTGGAGTGTATAATTAGTGACACGAGACGTAATTTATCTTTGACCCATCAGAATAAATGCGGTCATTTATTTAACAGAATCAAAATTTAACCTCAAAACATGTACACTTGATTTGCTGATCTGTTTCTGATTAATAAACTTAGCAAGTTCAAATAACAAGACAACAGACAATTACTGATGGAGAATAATTCATCTCTGAAGGCACCTAGCTTGATTTACTGGCAAATAGAAGTTTAAAGAGGAGGAGTAAAGTTTAAAGAGAAGATTTAGATGGAGGAAGGAAAATGTGTTGACCCGGAATGGCACCCTTCCTCCGAACCCAGCTCAGCCCTCGGTACACTTGATTCGCGTGACGACTCGTTACCTTTTGCAGAAGATAAATCAGCTCTGGTACAGAGGTCCATTTCACGCCATCTTTCAGCGTCTCCGGTCAGAGTGGCTGAGAATCGTCAGAAGTCGTGACGAAGTACTCCGTTCAACAGAATAAGCTTCCTTAGAAGGAATCTTCATTAGAAGTTGTAGGGCGTTACGCCCGGGTGAGTTTACAGCGAGGCATGCTGTGACTCTGCTGAAATGGAGGGACCCTTGGCACATGGTCCAATTCATCAGCTATTTAGTTCAGCTGTAAGACTCCAGCAAGACTGCAGTCCCAGCCAGAACTCCAAACAGACTTTCAGTAAGAACTGAAAGTTCCTGTACGACTCGCCGTAAGACTGAGTCTTCAAGTAAGACTGAGTCTTCAAGTAAGACTGAGTCTTCCAGTAAGACTGAGTCTCATCCTAGACTGAAAGTTCGAGGAAGACTCGTAAGATTGAACTTCCAGGAAGACTGAAAGACTGAATAGTTCCAAGAAGTGTTGACTTTTAAAGGGTATCCACTTCCTGTCACTTGGTACTTCCTGATTGGTTGACACAACCAGCAGGGGTTGAGTTTTTGTAATGTCAGAGGGTTATTAGAAGTCAACAGACAGCAGAAATGTTTTTAAGAACGGTTAGTACAGACAGGAAAATATTTTGAAGAAGTGACATACTTTACAGGTGCCAGTTTCTTATTTACTGTCTGAGAGTTTTAAAAACAAGGCACTTCGTTCTCATAACTTGTTCTCTGACTTTTGACCGACCTCAAGTCCACTCCTCATTCAGACAGAAGATTAAATGCCCAATTTCTGCGTAATAAACATTTAACTTGAATGATCTAAGTCTAATGAGGTTTAAAAATCATTAATACTGTTTCACAGTTGATTTAAATGAGTGGTTTATTTCAACATTAGAAATGGTATGAACTAAACACACTTTTGATTATCAAGATATTGTAAAATAGTAATGATAATATAAAAAAGAAGAATGTTCTTTCAATTGATTAATTCAGGATACAATTAAATAGTCTCTTGATTTGATAATTTGTATTTCTGGATTCAAATCAATGAAATAACAGTTCCTGTCCCCTGAAGGTCTTCAGAGACAGATTGATGTCGGAGGTCTAGTTCACTACAGTTGGATTCATTTAATCTAACTCGAGCATGTAAAGGGTCCCACCCAAGAGCGCGGACATACACTGGACCTTGTTTTAACTCATGATGTGACTGTTAACAATCTTGTTACTGGTGATAATGTTTTTTCAGACCACATGCCAGTCCAGTTCGAGTTCACCCTCCCCCATCTAACTCCTAAGCTGTGCATTCTTGCACGTAGTACCCAGGCTATTAACCTTTTCACTGCCGCGCGTTTCACAGATATTTATAACTCTGAAATGATAATTCAGCCCCCGGTGTTTCTCACCACCACTGAGGAGCTGACATCCCACTTCAACTCTGTCTGCTTAAAGACTCTGGATCATGTCGCTCCTGTTAAAACCAAAAAAATCAGAACTCAGAGCAGAACCTTGGCTGAGTGACATCACCAAGGCCGTTAGGCAGCAATGTAGGAGGGCAGGGCAAAAGTGGAGGAAAGACAGGCTGCAGGTCCCTTTTCAAATACTTAAAGAGAGTTGGCGCCGTTATCGGAAAGCGGTGAAATCTACTAAATCCAAATACTTTTCAGATATAATTACTTCAAACTCTCGCAACCCGCGTGTCCTCTTCTCCACCCTAAGCTCTGTTCTCCACCTCACTGAACCATCACCTCTGGAAGCCTTAACTGATCTGTGCAACAACTTCTTACATTTCTTTTTGGAAAAAATTGCGACCACCCGTGCTTTGATTTCCCCTCCAACTCATGACCCATCCATCCCACCTTAATCTGTAGCTCTATTTGACCATTTTAAACCCATCACTCTATCTTCTCTAGAGCAGGTCATGCGCAGCTTGAAACCGTCTGGGTCCCCCTTTGATGTGGTCCCCCCTCGACTACTAAAGGAGGTTTTTCCTACTCTAGGTCTGTCCATTCTTGATATAGTAAACAGTAGTTTATCCACTGGCGTGGTGCCCATATCCTTTAAACATGCTGCTGTCCAGCCTGTCCAGAAAAAAAAACAAACCTTGACCCCTCAGTCGTGTCCAACTTCTGGCCTGTCTCCAGACTCCCATTTGTTTCTAAACTACTGGAGAAAATAGTTGAGTCCCAGTTGAAGTGCTTCCTGGAAGGTCACACTATCTTAGAGCTATTCCAATCTGGTTTTAAACCTCTCCACAGCACTGCAACTGCCCTTCTGAAGGTCTTTAACGACTTCTTAAGATCCACAGATACTGGTGATTCTGTGCTGCTTGTCCTGTTGGACCTCACAGCCGCCTTTGACACCATCGACCATGAGATACTCATTGCTAGATTAGAGCAGTGGGTGGGTGTCACAGGGTCAGCCCTCAATTGGTTCAGATCTTACCTCACTGACAGATCCTTTTGTCTCCATCAAGGATTTTAGTTCTGCAGCGGCAGAGCTTAAATGGGAGGTTCTGCAGGGGTCCATCCTGGGTCCCCTCCTATTCTCTTTATATCTGCTGCTGCTTGGTGCTATTTTCCGGAAACATAACATGCCCTTCCACTTCTATGCCAACGACTGTCAAATTTACTTCCCCCTAAGACACAATGGTACATGCTCTATTCAACTGCTGCTTGACTGCCTGGCTGACATCAGGGACTGGATGGCTTTAAACTTCTTAAGTTTCAATGAAAAGAAGTCTGAAGTCATGTTGTTCCCTCTCAACGACACGATCACAAACCACTGCATCGACCTCTCCGCTCTAACCCTGTCAGAAAAACAAAGTCATTAATCTGGGCGTGATAATGGACCCTTCCCTGAAACTTCACAATTATGTAAACATGATTGTTATATCATGTTTCTTCCAACTGAGGCGGCTGTCTAAACTGAAGCCCATATTATCCAAAAATAACCTGGAGACAATAATACATGCATTCATTACATCTAGGCTTGATTACTGCAATTCGCTCCTGTTTGGTATCAGTCAGACCTCCATTGCACGACTACAACTGGTCCAGAATGCAGCAGCCTGATTTTTAACCAGTACAGGCAAAAGAGAGCACATTACACCAGTTTTGGCCTCACTGCACTGGTTACCGGTTCACTTTCGAATTCAGTTCAAAAATACTCCTGTATGTCTACAAATCACTGAACAGTTTCGCCCCCCCCCATCTCTCTGATCTGCTACAACCGTATGTCCCACCGCGTTTCCTGAGGTCAGCGGACCAGTTGCTCCTCACAGTTCCAGGAACTCGTCTTAAGCGCAGAGGTGACAGGGCCTTCTCTGTAGCAGGACCAAGACTTTGGAATGAGTTACCTCTGCTTGTCAGACAGGCCCTCTCCCTCTCGGTTTTCAAGTCCCATTTAAAACCCCACTACTATTCGATGGCTTTCAACACCAGATGATGTGTTTTGATCCTGTATGCTCCACACTGGTTTTGTCGTCATGATCTGCATTGTTTTTATGTCTATATTTCTGATTTACTTAATTTTGTATATTGATTTGTATGTTATCTGTTGTTTTGTCTGTACAGCACTTTGGTTGGCCTTGTCGCTGTTTTAAGTGCTCTATAAATAAAGTGGTATGGTATGGTATAAAGTAATGAGTATTGGCCCAAGCATTGAGCCCTGAGGAACTCCATGACTAACGTTGGTGTATGAAGAAGATATATGATTTACATTTACAAACTGGAATCTATCAGATAGATATGATTTAAACAATTTTAGAGCTGTTCCTGTAATCCCAATATCATATTCAAGCCTCTGTAGTAAAATATTGTGATCATCTGTATCAAATGCAGCACTGAGGTCTAACAGGACCAGTAGAGACACAAGTCCATTGTCTGAGGCCATGAGAATACCGTTAGTGACTTTTACTAGTGCTGTTTCTGTGCTATGATGAGCTCTAAACCCTGACTGAAACTCTTCAAACAGATTATTTCTTTGTAGATGTTCACGCAACTGACCAGCAACTATTTTCTCTAGAATTTTTGAGATGAAAGTTAGATTAGATATAGGTCTGTAGTTGGTCAGAATTTCTGAATCAAGATCAGACTTCTTAAGTAAAGGTTTAATTACAGCAACCTTAAAGCTCTGTGGTACATAACCATTCATTAAAGACAAATTAAATAGACCCCATCTCACTCTCATTTTTAAACGAGGTCATTGGTCACATGAAACCCTCAGGCTCCCCTGCTGATCCCATCCCTGCTGCATTTTTTTAAACAGGTTCTACCGTCAACTGGACCCTCTGTTCTTGCCATTATTAACAGCAGTTTGGCTACAGGATGTTTTAAAACATGCAGTAGTAACTCCATTAATTAAAAAACCCGTACTTGACCCTGCAGCTTGTTCAAACTTCAGGCCAATCTCAAAACTTCCATTTCTTTCTAAAATCTTGGAGAAAATAGTTTTTAGTCAACTAACCAAGTTTTTGAAGGTAAATGGAATTTTTGAGATTTTTCAGTCAGGATTTAAACAACTGCACAGCACCGAGACAGCTTTAGTAAGCGTCTGTAATGACATTCTGCTAGCGAATGACTCTGGTCAGTCTGTGATCCTGGTACTCCTCAACCTTACCGCTGCATTTGACACTGTTGATCACAGCATCCTTATGTCACGTCTAGAACACTGGGTTGGGATTACAGGGGTGGCGCTAGAATGGTTCTGTTCATATCTGGGTGACAGGAGTTTTTGTGTTAACTTTGACAATCATTTATCTGCTTCTGTCCCTCTTTCCTGTGGGGTCCCACAAGGCTCCATTCTTGGACCCCTTCTGTTCTCATTGTATCCGCTCCCCTTGGGGTCAATCCTGAGGAAACATGGTATTTCATTTCATTGTTCCGCCGATGATTCTCAGATCTATCTGCCTTTAAAACCAAACAGTTCCTGCTCCATCCACCCTTTGTTAAAATGTCTTGATGACATCAAAACTTGGATGGCTGCGAACTTCTTGAGTTTTAATGATCAGAAGACTGAGGTCATTGTGTTTAACCCAAGCTCTACCACTGTCACTGATCCTGTAAACCTGCACTACTTTCAGCCACATCTAAAGCAGTCCGTTACCAATCTCGGGGTAGTGTTAGACTCGGACTTTAAGTTTAATAAACAGATCAACTCTGTTCTACAAAAAAGCTTCTTTCAGCTAAGGCAGATATCAAAGCTTAAGTCTGTTCTGTCCAGATCCGACCTTGAAAAACTAGTCCATGCATTTATTACAACCCGGCTGGACTACTGTAACTCACTTTATGTTGGGATTACTCAGCCATCACTTTCACATCTCCAGCTTGTACAAAATGCTGCAGCTCGGCTACTAACAGGAACTCACAGGTTTGAGCACATTACTCCAGTTCTGTCCTCCCTTCACTGGCTTCCTGTGCGTGTCAGAGTTGATTTTAAAATTCTCCTGCTGACATTCAAGTGCATTAACGGCCTTGCACCATCATACCTCTCTGACCTTCTTCATCCTTATACTCCTTCTCGGGCTTTGAGATCATCAGACCAGCTGCTTTTGGCCGTACCGAAAACCAGCTGAAGCTCAGAGGAGATCGAGCGTTTTCAGTCGTGGGCCCTAAACTTTGGAACAATCTGCCCATCAATATTCGACAGACCACCTCAGTCTCTGCTTTTAAAGCTCTCCTAAAAACACATCTGTACTCACTGACATGTAACACACGGTGATTGGCTTTAGATTTAGTTTTTCATTGATGCTGATTCTGTTTATGCTTTTATTATTCCTATTTAACACAAGGTGATCAGATCTGATTTAGCATTTCATTGTTTCTGACTGAGTTTATGCTTTTTGTTATTATTTCCTTGATTTTTTTCCACAACGTGATCTGATTTAGTGTTTCATTGTTTCTAATTGCTTTTGGTTTTATATTTTTATTCCATGTGCTGTAAATATATTTTGCTACTTTTTATTTGATGATGTGATATTTTTGTTAAGCACTTTGGTAACAGTTTCTGTTTTAAATGTGCTCTATAAATAAATCTGACTTGACTTGACTTGAGATCCAAAATGTGGACATTAATTGGGGGAAATACCTCTTTAAACAGTCTGGTTGGGATGGGATCTAGCAGATATGTGGATGGTTTGGATGAGGTTATTATTTTTGACAATTCAGAGAGCTCAACAGGACAAAACTGTCCAAATATAAATCAGGCCCTAGTGAAATTTTTAAAGTTGCTTCATTTGACAAGGGACTAGAAATAGTAGAAGGAAGGATGGTTTGAATTTTCTCTCTAATAGAAATAATTTATTTTATAAAGAATCTCATGAAGTCATCACTACTTATAGTTGTAGGGATACATGGTTCAACAGAAATGGGACTTTTAATTAGTCTAGCAATAGTACTAAACAGAAACCTAGGGTTATTTTTTTCTCTATTAAAGATGAATAATATAAAGTTCTAATTAAACCTAATGTCTTCTAAATGAAGACATTAGGTTTAATTTTTTTATTTATTTATTCAACACCACAAACTGTATGTCACACAAACACTGATAAGACTACTGAACACTATTAAAAACACATCAACTGAACTGTAAACTACATGTACTGTACTCTTCCTCTCTGTCGTCGTCCTGGATACTGACACCGTGTTGTTTATCTGGCTTGTTCAGGCTGTCACTCCTTTGATTAATGCAGCTTAAAACATTGAATGGATTGTAAAAAAGAACTGAGGGGGATTGTAAGGGAATATTTGCTCCAGCATATCTCTCTTCACAGTCCTCTGGCCCCACTGAGTCAGTGCTCTGTTTCGGAACTGGTCTGCCTCTGGTGGGAGGACAGCTTCTCGGAAGAAAAATAAAAATAAAAACTCATTTGGTTGTTTGTGCAACCAAACAACACAAGCAAACATTATCATGAACGTTGGTTTATCTGCTGTAGCATTTCTCGATGGCTACTGATTACCACTGGAGTAGGAAGCCCGACATTGTCCTCATCAGTAATGGTTTGCTCACCGACTAGTGTTGAGCTGTTGGACGAAGTGGTCCTCCTTGGCGTCAAGTCCGTCGACTCGTATCTGAAATCCAGCATTAAGTTTTGTTGTTATCTAGGCTTTTAGCTGAGAGTAATGGTCTTGGAGACAGCAGTCCCAGGCAATGTGTGTGCGTATTAGGTGAATGTACAAGATTTTTTTTCCTTGATTCAACATTCGATAAAACCTACATTTCCTCCCTGCCGTGTTCATGTAAATGGTGCATAATTAATTCAAAAGCTGCAGTAAAGTAGTTCTGAACTCATTTTGATTCATCAGGAGCTCATGGTGCCCAAACATGCCTATCATGAGCAAAAGAAATGGACTTGATGTTTCCTCACCCGAACGTGGGTCACCGGGGCCTCACTCTGGAGCCAGGCCTGGAGGTGGGGCACGCTGGTGAGCGCCTGGTGGCCGGGCTTTTACCCATGGAGCTCGGCCGGGCACAGCCCGAAGAGGAGACGTGGGTCCCCCTTCCCATGGGCTCACCACCTGTGGGAGGGGCCAAAGGGGTCATGTGCAATGTGGGATGGGTGGTGGCCAAGGGCGGTGCCCCTGGTGGTCTGATCCTCGGCTACAGAAGCTGGCTATTGGGACGTGGAATGTCACCTCACTGGTGGGGAAGGAGCCTGAGCTGGTGTGTGAGGCTGAGAGGTTCCGGCTAGAAATAGTCGGACTCACCTCTACGCATGGCTCTGGCTCTGGAACCAGTTTCCTTAAGAGGGGCTGGATACTCTTCCACTCTTGAGTTGCCCCTGGTGAGAGGCGCTGAGCAGGAGTGGGCATACTTATTGCCCCCATCTTGGTGCCTGTGTGTTGGGATTCACACCGGTGAATGAGAGGGTAGCCTCCCTCCGCCTACGTGTGGGGGGACGGGTTTTGTTGTTTGTGCTTATGCACCAAACAGCAGTTCAGATTATCCACCCTTTTTGGAGTCCTTGGAGGAGGTACTGGAAAGTGCACCTCCTGGGGACTCCCTTGTTCTGCTGGGGGACTTCAATGCTCACGTGGACAATGACAGTGAGACCTGGAGGGGTGTGGTTGGGAGGAACGGCCCCCCTGATCTGAACCCAAGTGGTGTTCTGTTGTTGGACTTCTGTGCTTGTCATGGATTGTCCATAACAAACACCATGTTCAAGCATAAGGGTGTCCATATGTGCTCTAGGCACCAGGACACCCTAGGCCGCAGTTCGATGATCGACTTTGTCGTCGTCTCATCTGATCTGCGGCCACATGTCTTGCACACTCGTGTGAAGAGAGGGGCGGAGCTGTCCACTGATCACTACCTGGTGGTGAGTTGGCTCCGATGGTGGGAGAGAATGCCGGTCAGACTTGGCAGACCCAAACGTGTTGTGAGGGTTTGCTGGGAACATCTGGCAGAGTCTCCTGTGAGACGGAGTTTTAACTCCCACCTCCGGGAGAACTTCGAACATGTTCCGGGGGAGGTGGGGGACATTGAATCTGAGTGGGCCATGTTCTGTGCTTCTATTGTCGAGGCGGTTTACCGGAGCTGCGGCTGCAAGGTTGTCGGTGCCTGTCACAGTAGCAACCCTTGAACCCGGTTGTGGACACCGTTGGTGAGGGATGCTGTTAGGCTGAAGAAAGAGTCGTATCGGCTCTTTTTGGCCTGTGGGACCTCGGAAGCAGCTGATGGGTACCGGCAGTCCAAGCGACATGCAGCTCAGGTGGTCGTTGAGGCAACAACTCAGACATGGGAGGAGTTTGGAGAGGCCATGGAGAATGACTTACGCATGGCTTCGAGGTGATTCTAGTCCACCATCCGGTGTCTCGGGGGGGGGGGGGGGGGGAGGTGTACCACCAACACTGTTTATAGTGGGGGTGGTGTGCTGCTGACCTCAA
>NC_056503.1:52998216-53019892 GCF_014905685.2 Nematolebias whitei
TGGAGAATGACTTACGCATGGCTTCGAGGTGATTCTAGTCCACCATCGGGGGGGGGGGGGGGGGGGGGGGGGGGGAAGCGGTATACCACCAACACTGTTTATAGTGGGGGTGGTGTGCTGCTGACCTCAACTTGGGATGTCGTGGGTCGGTGGGCAGAATACTTTTGAAGACCTCCTCAATCCCACCGGCACGTCTTCCACTGAAGAAGCGGAGCCTGGGGACTCTGGGTCGGGCCCTTCAATCTCTGGTGCTGAGGTCAGCGAGGTGATTAAAAAGCTCTTCGGTGGCAGGGCCCCAGGGGTGGATGAGATTCTCCCAGAGTTCCTTAAGGCTCTGGATGTTGTAGGGTTGTGTTGGCTTACGCGACTCTGCAATATTGGGTGGACATCGGGGGAAGTTCCCCTGGATTGGCAGACCGGGGTGGTGGTCCCCCTATTCAAAAAGGGGGACCGTTGAGTGTGTTCCAACTACAGGGGATCACGCTCTTAAGCCTCCGTGGTAAGGCCTATTCGGAGGTTCTAGAGAGAAGGGTCCGTCGGATAGTTGAACCTCGGATTCAAGAGGAGCAGTGCGGTTTTTGTCCTGGTTGTGGAACACTGGACCAGCTCTACACTCTCAGCAGGGTCCTGGAGGGTGCGTGGGAGTTTGCCCAACCAGTCTACATGTGCTTTGTGGACTTGGAGAAGGCGTTCGACCGCGTCCCTCGGGAAACCCTGTGGGGGGTACTCTGGGAGTATGGGGTACTGAGTCCTTTGATACGGGCAGTTAGGTCCCTGTATGACCAATGTCGGAGCCTGGTCCGCATCGCCGGCAGTAAGTCGGGCTTGTTCCTAGTGAGAGTTGGACTCCGCCAAGGTTGCCCTTTCTCACCGATTCTGTTCATAACTTTTATGGACAGAATTTCTAGGCGCAGCCAAGGTGTTGAGGGGATCCGTTTTGGTGGCCTTAGGATTGCTTCTCTGCATTTTGCAGATGTGGTCCTATTGGCTTCATCAGATCGTGATCTACAGCTTTCGCTGGAGGGGTTCCCAGCCAAGTGTGACGCAGCCGGGATGAGGCTCAGTTCCTCCAAATCCGAGGCCATGGTCTTGAGCCGAAAAAGGGTAGAGTGCCCTCTCCGGGTCAGGGAGGACGTCCTGCCCCAAGTGGAGGAGTTCAAGTATCTTGGGGTCTTGTTCACGAATGAGGGAAAAATGGAGCGTGAGATTGGTAGGCAAATAGGTGCAGCGTCTGCAGTGACGCGGGTGCTGTACAGGTCTGTCTTGGTGAAGAGAGAGCTGAGTCAAAAGGCGAATCTCTCAATTTACCGATCGATCTACGTTCCTACCCTCATCTATGGTCATGAGTTTTGGGTTGTGACCGAAAGAACAAGATCTCGGATACAAGCGGCTGAAATTAATTTTCTCCGCAGGGTGTCTGGACTCTCCCTTAGAGATGGGGTGAGAAGCTCGATCATCTGGGAGGGACTCCGATTAGAGCCGCTGCTTCTCCACGTCGAGAGTAGCCAGTTGAGGTGGCTCGGGCATCTGTTTAGGATGCCTCCTGTACGCCCCTCTGGTGAGGTGTTCCAGACTTGTTACACCGGGAGGAGACCCAGAGGAAGACCCAGAACACGCTGGAGGGACTATATTTCTCGGCTGGCCTGGGAACACCTCGGGATTTCCCCGGAGGAGCTGGACCAAGTGGCTGGGGAGAGGGAAGTCTGGGCCTCCCTACTTAGGCTGCTACCTCCGCGACCCATCCCCGGATAAGCGGAAGAATATGGATTGATGGATGAATGGATGGAGCTCATGGTGACTTTGCAACTGTTGTGTCCAACAAACATCCCTCAATGGACAAACCGTCCTCATAGACAGTGTCTCTTCTGCACCAGACCCATCGTCAGCAGCATGAACTCGGTGACATACAATATTGCTAAACATCTGGCTGGTATTGTAGCTCCTTTTGTTGGAAACACAACTCATCACATAAAGAACTCGACTTATTTTGCCAACAAAGTTCAACATTGGAAACTAACCCCGGGAGAAACCCTTGTATCATATGATGTGACTTCTCTTTTCACTTGCATACCCATTTCTGAAGCAGTAGAAACCGTCAGAAAACAACTTCTACAAGACAATGACTTAATCAACAGGACCAACTTCACCCCAGACCAGATCTGCACCCTGTTGGACCTCTGCCTCTCCACCACTTATTCCAAGTACAATGACAGTTTTTAGTGACAGAAGCATGGCTGTGCCATGGGATCTCCAGTGTCACCCATTGTTGCCAATCTCTACATGGAGGAAGTGGAACAGAGAGCCCTAAACTCCTATGAGGGAACAACACCAAGCCATTGGTTCCGATATGTGGATGATACCTGGGTCAAAATCCAAGCTAAGGAAATGGAAGCGTTCACCAGATACATCAACTCGGTCGATAATAACATTAAGTTCACCAGAGAGGATGCAAACGACAACAAGCTGCCTTTTTTGGACTGTTTGGTTCAGATGGAAAGAGAGGACAGCCTCAATATTACATGAATTACATAATGTCCAGATAGCTTCATTTAACTCGGAGAGCTTCATTATATATCTCAAACTTAAGATAAATACTGTTTATTATTATTAAACTTATTTAGCACATTTAGTATGTTATAGTACTGCGCGACGTGTGCGCGTGCCTCGTTCTATAAACAGCGACGTTAGAACTGGATCAGACTGTCTCTTCCAACACAGATGTCGGTCACAGCACCTGGAATCTGACATAGATTAACTATGAGATTAAAAATATATTCCATCAGTCGTAGTTCAGAAAGCACTGTGTCCGCCGCCATGTTGATAAAAATATAGCGTCTGTCCGTGCGTGCGTATGTGGTTTAACACAAAGCCTCAACGGGAGATGTTTACATTATCATTACTATCATTATTATGTTTATTAATTACATAATCTCAAGTCAGCAGGAGCAACCTCACCATCACCATCATCACAACAACACAAAACTGAGTGCTGTAAATTTAATCTGCACGAACATTTTCAATCAGGGATCAAAAGGTTTAACTGTCAGAGAAATGTGCAAGAAAATAAACTACTATCACTTTACAGGCACATTGACCACCGTTTGTGAGACTGAAGGGTTGTGTGTCTAACCAGGTGGTCAGTAGCTCAGGAGCACCACAGGGGACTGTACTCTTCACCATTTCTTTTCACTGTACACCTCAGATTTCCAGTACAAAACGGACTCCTGTCATCTGCAGAAATATTCAGATGACTCTGCAGTGGTTGGGTGTATCAGAGATGGACAAGAAGCTGAGTACAGGGAACTGGTGGACCGCTTTGTGGCATGGTGTGGAAACAATCATCTCATCTTGAATGTGAACAAAACAAAGGAGATGATTGTCGATTTTCAGGAGAAGTAGGAACAGGTCCAACCTTATTTCCATCATGGGAGAAGTGGAGGCGGTGGAGAAGTATACATACCTTGGGGTTCACCTGGACAACATACTGGACTGGAAATGCAACAGTGAAGCGTCTACAAGAAGGGACAGAGCAGACTGTACTTCTTGAGGAAGCTGAAGTCCTTCAATTTGTGCAGCAAGATGCTGCATATCTTCTATAAGTCTGTTGTAGAGAGCACCGTCTCTTCTGCCATCATCTGCTGGGGGAGCAGCACCAGAGCAAGTGACTTAAAAAAGATCAACAAGCTCATAAAGAAGGCTGGCTCAGTTCTGGGGACTCCTCTAGAACCTTTGGAGACAAATGTACAAAGGATTCTTCATCAAAAAGAACATTATAGACAACCCTCAGCATCCTCTTCATCAGACTGTCATACAACAACAAAGTGTCTTCAGTCAGAGGCTTCTTCACATCTGCTGTAGAACAGACTGCTACAAGAGATCTTTCCTGCCCACAGCCATTAGCGTCTAACAATTTTTTAATGAAACCAGGATGAGTTACAACAACATTTCATTTCCCTCTGGGATTAATAATGTATTTTTGAATCGAATTGAATTGAATTGAATTTTGAGAGAGGACCGTTTACAAAGACACACAGTCAGGTCGTATGAGACTGAAGGAGGTTCCAACCATTTGTTCATCGCCCAGAACCAAATGAGAAGAACAGCAGAACTTCCACTGCATGTTGATCCATTGACCAGTGATCACACATATTGTTCTGAGACAGGGGTGTCAAACTCATTTACAAAAGGGGTCAAAATTAAAACCTTTATCAAACAAAGGGCTGGTTTCACAATCTAAATTAACTCAAGTTAGATACCAAACATCTCTTCTTGGTTGCAGGTTCTTCAAGAGTTTGATTAGTCTCATTTGATGTTCTCTGTTGCACTTTTGACATCACAATCAAAAATTACTGAAAAAAATTAAAGTGATTAAAGTATTTTACATTTGAAATAACCTCTTGGGGGCCAGATAAGATGTCAACGAAGGCCACATTTGGCCCACGGGCCTTGAGTTTGACACATATATTCTAAAGTAAACTTTGGTACAAACGGTGTTAAATAATACATGCCATATTTTTATTGAACATTAATCTTCATGCTAACAATGCCATTATAATTTCAGAGACTGAGGAAGGAAGAAACAGAAATGAGGCGAGTGAGATGAGGAAAGATGAAAACGTATCCTCGGAGGACAGGGACATGCCAGGAACTGATTATCCAGGATCAACAGGACCAGGAGGATGGATCAACAGGCAATGTAATCACGGAACAGAGATGGAAAAACCTGAGGGAACAATTAGAACACAAAAAAATTTACATAACCAGGATATAAGAACTTCACAAACAAGAACATTAATGCATATCCTGATGCATGCTCAATAATCGAGGTAGAAAAATCTAAAAAAGTTGAATCTGGTCCTCTGGACATTCAAAAAAAAAACAAAGCAAAACAACAAAAAATGTAGAAACGTTTCGTCTTTCATCCGAAAGACTTCTTCAGTCTGAGGTGCTGTATTCAGCTCAGTCTTATAAATAGCACCTTCTCAGAGTGGACCAACCAGTTTGCTGCTGACAACAAAAAAACAGCTGCTCACATGATCAAGAAGGCAAGAAGGACCATCAGCCTAACAATGGACCATTAGCACCTGATGGCTGTTTACTATTCACAGGAGGCTGAGTGATACTAGCAATAACAGCATTGTAAGAGGGGGATAGTTGAACACGGAGGCCTCCACCCCTGTTTAACGATGGACGATTTCTTTTCACAAAGATGGCCTCCTTTACTCCTCTCTCAAACCATCGTTCCTCTCTGTCCAGGATGTGAACATCTTCATCCCTGAAAGAGTGACTGCTGGCCTGGAGATGAGTGTAGACCGCAGAGTCCTGGCCTGATGATGTTGATCTTCTGTGCTGGTCCATCCTTTTGGCCAGTGGCTGTTTAGTTTCCCCGATGTAAGACTGATCACCCTCCTGACACTGAACAACATATACAACATTACTCTGTTTGTACCGGGGACTGGATGTTTGGGATGAACCAGTCTTTGCCGTAATATCTTTTGGGGTTTAAAAGCCACTGGGACGTTGTGTTTAGAAAATAAACGTCTCAGTTTCTCTTATACTCCCTCAACATACGGAATGACCACTGGTCTGGGTTCCTCCTTTTCACCTGATGGCTGACTGGAGTCTTGTTTGGGTTTCTTCTCTGCTTTCAGGAAGACCCAGTTAGGATATCCACATTGCTCTAGAGCCTGTCTTGTGTGGGACTTCTCCTGCCTGGCTCCTTAGTTAGTGGGGATCCTGTCTGCTCTGTGGTACAGAGTCCTGGTAACTCCTTACTTGTGCTTCAAAGGGTGATGGGAGTCAAACTGCAAATACTGGTCTGTGTGGGTGGGTTTGCGGTACACCATCCATCCATCCATTATCTTTACCCGTTTATTCCATTTTGGGTCACGGGGGTCGCTGGTGCCCATGTCCAGCAATCACTGTGCGAGGGACGGGGTACACCCTGGACAGGTCGCAAGTCCATCACAGGGCCACATAGAGACAAACAACCATTCACTCTCACTCACACCTAGGGACAATTTAGAGTTAGCAATCAGCCTAACATGCATGTTTTTGGTCTGTGGGAGGAAACCGAAGTACCCGGAGAAAACCCATGCATACACGGAGAGAACATGCAAACTCCACCCAGAAGGCCCCTGGACCGGGGTTTGAACCAGGGACCTGTTCGCTGAGAGGCAGCAGCTCTACCAGTTGCGCCACCGTGCTGCCCGGTTTGCGGTACACCTCAGTTTGCAAATGTTCTCTGTCAGAGACTGAGACCTCACAGTCCAAGAAAGCCAACCTGCCATTTTTTTTACATCTTCTCGTGTGAACTTGATGTATTTATCCGCAGTTGATGTGGTCAATAAAATGTTGGACTTTCTGAGATTTAATTTTAATCCTGGTGTCGTCAAAATACCTGAACCAATGACTTGGTGGTGTCCCCGAAAAGGACGTCAAGGCTCTCTTTTCTACCTCCTCCATGTACAGGTTGGCAACAATAGGAGAAACTGGAGACCCCATAGCACACCCATGTTTCTGCCTATAATATTGCTCCCCATATGTGAAGTAGGTTGACTGCAGGCACAGTTTCAAGAGTTGACACAGTTGTTCTGTGGAAAGCGTGGTCCTACTGCTCAGAGTGGTGTCTGATTTTAATCTTAAACTGACCACCTCTACAGCCTCATCAACAGGAATGCACGTAAAGAGTGATGTGACATCAAAAGATACCATTGTTTCATCAGTCTCCATGATGACATCCCTCAACTTATCCACAAAGTCCATGGTGTTCTGTATGTGGTGTTCTGAGCTGCCAACTAAAGGGATGAGTATAGACGCTAGATATTTGGAAACATTGTAAGTGACAGAGTTAATCTAGTTAACAATTGGTCTTAAAGGTACACCTTGTTTGTGGATTTTAGGTAAACCATACAGACTAGGTGTGGTTTCTCCTGGATACAGTCTGTGGTACAGAATATGGTCAATAGCTTTGTCCTGCTCCAAAATTTTCAGGCAATCTATCAACTTCTTCTTGTAACCAAAAGAAAAGATGGCGCGGTTGTACGTGGCAGGTCGTCTCTCACTCTCCGTACTTTTCGTTATTCTGTTGTTTTTATGTGAAGTCAAGTCACTATTGGTGTATGATCGCCAAACGTTGTTAGATCTAAGGCCATTTATCCACAGTGTGGCTGCTTTTAATACATGGGAACATAAAATTCCACCCCAACTTCTGTCGGGTATTCCAGCTCACCTGTGCTGGGCTCCGGCGCTGCCCCACCGGCGGAAACGTCATTGCCGCCGCGGCAAACGCAGTGGACGCCTGGTGAGGCTGAAAGCCTTTTTGTCACGGCGCAACGGTTCCCAGCCAGTTCCTGAAGTGTTTCCTGGCGTGTTTCTACCTTGGCGTTTTCTGGAGCCGGTGGATGCTTGCCTGGTTCGTGTTGTTGGTGAGGATGTCCCCTTACGTCAGCGCCCCTACCCCCCCGGCTCAGCAGGTGTGGAGTGAACCCACTGAACCTGACACAGCTGAGTCGGACCCTCCCTCAGCGCGGCAATCCCGCTCCACCTCCAGCCAGGATCGGCTTGGTGAACGCCAGATCGTTGGTCAATAAAACTTTTATCCTGAGGGATTTCTTCAGCTCCCATAACCTGGACTTCCTTTGTATTAGAGACTTGGCTGAGTGAAGTTGATTCAGCTGCTCTGTCGGAGCTTTTACCAACAGGCTGCTCTTATTTTAACTCCCCACGATCATCGGGCCAAGGAGGAGGAACTGCAGCCGTGTTAAGATGTTTTTAGTTGTAAACAGTGTTTTAAACAGCGTCACTTCACCAGCTTTGAGCTGACCTGCTTTGAAGTGGGCCGCTCTGACCCGACATTCTGTGCTGTCTACCGTGCTCCCAAATAAAATAAGGATTTTATTAGTGACTTTTCAGATTTTCTTTCTGAAATAGTGACTGGATATGACCATCTCGTTATTATGGGTGATTTGAACATCCACGTTTGTTGCCCAGACAAACCTCTGGTAAAATAATTTTTAATTCTCATTGACTCTTTTAATCTGGTGCATTCTGTGTCTGGTACTACACACGATAAAGGTCACACTCTAGATCTTGTGCTCTCTTTGGGACCTGTGTCTAATCTGGAAATTCATGACTCTATCATCTCTGATCACATGCCTATAACATTCCAGACTGTTCTCACATATGCTCCTGTTAAAACTCAAACTCCTGCTCAGAGCTGTCAGATTATTACCATACCATACCATACCAATTTATTTATAAAGCACTTTAAACAGTGACAAAGCACACCAAAGTGCTGTACAGGGACAAACAGAACAAGCACATAGCAACAGATTACATAAAAGGACACCAAAAAGTAGAAACCAACAAAAACAATAATGGATAACAACAACAACCGCAACATGACTAACACAGTGTGATGCACACAGACTCAGCACAGATCACACAGTGCAGAAAGCCAGGGAATAGAAGTGTGTTTTTAAGCGAGATTTAAAAACTGTGAGGGAGGGGGCCTGTCTAACGAGCAGAGGTAACTCATTCCAAAGTCTTGGGCCTGCTACAGAGAAGGCCCTGTCACCTCTGCGCTTGAGACGGGTTCCTGGGACTGTTAGGAGCAACTGGTCTGCTGATCTGAGAGAACGTGGTGGGACATACGGCTGGAGCAGATCAGTAAGATAGGAGGGGGCAGAGCTGTTAAGTGATTTATAGACATACAAGAGTATTTTGAATTTGATTCGAAGGTGAATGGGAAGCCAGTGTAGGGAGGCCAAAACAGGTGTAATGTGCTCTCTTTTGCTTGTGCTGGTCAAAAACCGGGCTGCTGCATTTTGGACCAGTTGGAGTCTAGCTATGGAGGTCTGACTGATACCAAAAAGGTGTGAGTTGCAATAGTCGAGCCTGGATGTAATGAATGCATGAATTACTGTCTCCAGGTTATTTTTGGACAATATGGGCTTCAGCTTAGACAGTCGCCTCAGCTGGAAAAAGCAGGATTTAACAATCATATTTACATGATTGTTGAGTTTCAGAGAAGGGTCAAGTATCACTCCTAGATTAGTGACTCTTTGTTTCACTAACGGTGACAGAACGGATAGGTCGATGCAGTGGTTGTGTCATTGGGAGGAAAGAGCATAACCCCTCCACTGCTGGCCAGTTCACTGAGGTTTTCTGCCAGCTCTGTCCACCTGCCTCAACTGATGCTGAGGATCTGAATTCTTGGCTCCATTCATCCTGTCTGACTGTGTTGGATACTGTGGCTCCTTTAAAGGCCAAACAGCCCGGATTTAAACATGAGCCATGACTTCAGAACAGAACGGCTCGAGCTGTCAGACAGGAATGTCGCAGAGCGGAACGCAGGTGGAGAAAGGACAAGCTGCAGGTGTCCCTTCAAATTTTTAAAGACTGTTGGCGCAATTACCAGGACACAGTTAAAGCAGCCAAAAAGGCCTATTTTTCTAACTTGATTTTATCCCACAGCCACAACCCACGTGTTCTTTTTAGTACCATTGACTATTTTCTTAATTCTCCACAGACACCTGGTTTTGAATCATCTACTCAGTTGTGCAATAATTTTATGCAGTTTTTTATTTATAAGGTCACCTCTATAAGGGCTTCCATCTTATGCCCAAACTTTGACCCCTCTGTGTGTGCCCCCTGCTCTGCTGCTTTCAATCAGTTTGAGTTGGTGACTGTCATTTTTAGAGGACATGGTCACTCAGATTAAGCCTTCTGGTTCTCCATATGATGCTCTTCCACCACGCTTCTTAGAGGTTTTCCCTTGTTTTAAACACTTGGTTCTTGACATTTTTAACAGTAGTTTGTTATCTGGAGTAGTCCCTGCTAATTTTAAACATGCTGTTGTGCAACCTCTATTAAAAAAACCTGGTCTCGATCCCACTGTGTTGGGGAATTTTAGGCCCATCTCTAAGCTTCCCCTCCTGTCAAAAATCTTGGAGAAAATTGTTTATGCTCAGTTAAAATCCTTCCTGGATGAACATAACATCATGGATGTGTTCCAGTCTGGATTTAAAACTCTCCATAGCACAGAGTCAGCTCTGCTAAGAGTTTTTAATGACGTTCTCCTGGCATGTGACTCAGGTGATCATGTGATTCTTGCTTTACAGGACTTAACTGCTGCGTTTGACACAGTGGACCACAGCATTTTATTGTCACGTCTACAGCATCAAGTAGGCATTGGTGGGACTGCTCTGGAGTGGTTGGGGTCCTATCTGACTGACAGAACTTTCTCTGTAAAAACTGCTGGGCATGAAACCTATTCTGCTCCTTTGTCATGTGGCGTACCTCAGGGATCAATTTTAGGGCCTTTGCTTTTTTCTTTATATCTGCTTCCTCTAGGATCAATTTTTAGAAAACACGTCATCTCCTTTCACTGCTATGCTGATGATTGCCAAATCTATGTTCCTTTGAGGCGAGTTGATGCCTGGTCCATTAAACCTCTTTTATCGTGTCTTGAGGATCTTAAAGTTTGGATGGCCCTAAATTTCCTGCATTTTAATGAAAAAAAGACTGAGGTACTTGTTTTTGGACCTAGTGGAGCTTGTTTGAGCCCTCCAGTCGACTTAGACCCCATAACAATGTACGTAAAGTCTACAGTTACAAATCTTGGTTTTAAGATGGACAGTGATTTTAAACTCGACAGTCAAATAAGGGCCACAGTGAAGTCTGGTTTTTATCATTTGAGAAAATTGGCAAAAGTAAAACCTATTCTTTCAAAGCAACAGTTTGAAACAGTAATCCATGCCTTCATTTCATCACGGCTGGATTACTGTAATTCTCTCTATCTCGGAGTCAGCCAGTCCTCACTCGCACGTCTGCAGCTGGTGCAAAATGCTGCTGCACGTCTTTTAACTGGAACACACAAAAGACAGCACATCACACCTGTCCTGGCTTCTCTCCACTGGCTGCCCGTGTATTTTAGAGTTCATTTTAAAATTCTTTTGTTTGTTTTTAAGGTTTTAAACAGTCTCGCCCCCCCTTATTTAACAGAGCTTCTCCACCATTACACTCCACCTCGGTCACTCAGGTCTGCTGACCTGCTGCTCCTGGTCATCCCCAAGAGTAAGAGGATGCAAATTAGAGGAGACAGGGCCTTCTCTGTTAGTGCCCCTAAATTATGGAACACTCTGCCTTTGTACATTCGACAGGCCCCCTCGCTGTCCATTTTTAAATCCCATCTAAAAACTCATCTCTATTCATTGGCCTTCAACCCAACTGAGTCTTGATTTTACTTTATTTTATTGGTGTTGATTTTGTCTGTTTAACTTGTTGTTTTATTGTGTTTTAAATTGAGTTGTGTGCTTGGGTTTGTAGCTCTGTTTTTATGCTGTCTTTTATCTTGTTTTTAACTGATGTTTCAGCACTTTGTTTCAGCTATGGCTGTGTTAAAGTGCTTTATAAATAAAGTTGATGATGATGATGATGACTTCCTGGATCTCTTTTCAAAGGTTCATAAGTGGTTAAGTCACTAAGGAGTGTCATAACTTTCATGATAGGCTTTCTGGTTCAAAATCACTGTGCACCTTCCTTTGTCTGCTGGGAGAATGATGATGTTTTTGTCCTTGCTAAGAGTGGTGAGTGCATCCCTCTCCTCTCTACTGATGTTGAAAGGTGGTGGTTTGGCATTGCTGAGGCAGGTTGAAACTTTGATTGTGTTGTTCTGCTTCACCCTCTTTAATTTTGTTGTTGCGGATGGCTGATTCTGTGGCTGTGATCATCTCCCCCAAAGGAATTCTACTTGGAGCAACCGAAAGTTCAGTCCCCTGGCAAGAATTTGCACCAAGTACAAACCGGTTTCCAAAAAAGTTGGGACACTAAACAAATTGTGAAAGAAAACTGAATGCAATGGTGTGGAGGTGCCAACATCTAATATTTTATTCAGAATAGAACACAAATCACAGATCAAAAGTTTAAATTGAGAGAATGTATCATTTTAAGGGAAAAATCTGTTGTTTCCAAATTTCATGGCGTCAACAAATCCCCAAAAAGTTGGGACAAGTCCATTTTTCCCACTGTGTGGCATCCCCCCTTCTTCTTCCAACACTCAACAGACGTCTGGGGACAGAGGAGACCAGTTTCTCAAGTTTAGAAATAGGACTGCTCTCCCATTCATGTCTAATACAGGCCTCTAACTGTTCAATCATCTTGGGCCTTCTTTGTCGCACCTTCCTCTTTATGATGCGCCAAATGTTCTATAGGTGAAAGATCTGGACTGCAGTCTGGCCATTTCAGTACCCGGATCCTTCTTCTACATAGCCATGATGTTGTGATTGCTGCAGAATGTGGTCTGGCATTATCGTGTTGAAAAATGCAGGGTCTTCCCTGAAAGAGATGACGTCTAGATGGGAGCATATGTTGTTCTAGAACCTGAACATAGTTCTCTGCATTAATGATGGCTTTCCAGACATGCAAGCTGCCCATGCCACAAGCGCTCATGCAACCCCATACCATCAGTGATGCAGGCTTCTGAACGGAGCGTTGATAACAACTTGGGCTATCCTTGTCCTCTCTGGTCCGGATGACATGGAGTCCTAGTGTTCCATAAAGAACTTCAAATCGTGACTCATCTGACCACAGAACAGTCTTCCATTTTGCCACACTCCATTTTAAATGACCTCTGGCCCAGTGCAAACGTCTGAGCTTGTGGAGCTTGCTTAGAAATGGCTTCCTCTTTGCACTGTAGAGTTTCAGCTGGCAACGGCGGATGTCACGGTAGATTGTGTTCACTGACAATGCTTTCTGGAAGTATTCCTGAGCCCATTCTGTTATTTCCTTGACAGTGGCATTCCTGTTTGAGGTGCAGTGATGTTTAAGGGCCCGGAGATCACGAGCATCCAGTAGAGTTTTACAGCCTTGACCCTTACGCACATCGATTGTTCCAGATTCTCTGAATCTTTTGATGATGATATGCATTGTTGATGACGATAACTTAAAAGTCTTTGCTATTTTACGCTGGGTAACACTAGGAATGTGCGATATGGCATAAAATTCATATCATGATATGTATTGTGAATGGTGGCGATAACGATATATATATTGCAATATATTTTTGGTATAAAACTTGCTAAAAAAAAGCATAGGGTGTCCTTTTGCCATCATCTATTTTGAATTAAGAAAATTCCACTACTAGGTCCAGAGAGTTTTTAAATAATAAACAAATCAAGTATTAGGCTTCTTTCTTGTGCAAAATAGTGCAAAAGATATCAAATGTAGTTTTAGCCTTATGTTTTAAACAAAATATGTTGTTAACTCTTAACAGTTTCTAGTCTTCTCACTTTATAAATGAACAGCAACAGAGCATTTTACACTGAAACACTTCACCCTCCAACCCTCTAGTTGGCGCCTCCTTCCGCTTTAATGGAGAGCTGACGCAAAATGAGTCAGTAGCTTTGACCAGAGGGTCTCGCAGTAAAATCACACAACACAGTGTTCTTTTCACAGATCAGATAGCAGCTTTCTCTAAAGCTGACCAACTCTTACTTTAACTTTTGATGGAAAAAACGAAACAAAAAACCCTTCCGACGGAACACAGCGTTTTGCGCATGCGTCAGAATACGGCAACACTACGGCAAGCCGGCTGTAGCTTCGCTACTTAGCTCTCGAAGAAAAGACCAACACCTCTTTTGCACAGTTTTCAACTAAAAAAAGTAACGATTTAACTGACAACTCTGATTTTACTTCAGACACAGCATTACTGCGGTTAGTCGATAGAAGACGGATCTATATCGTAGGCTAAATTTCTATCGTTTTTACTGTATACCGTTTATATCGCGCATTCCTAGGTAACACCATTCTGGTATTGTTGCACTATCTTTCTGCGCAACAATGGTGGAATTGGTGATCCTCTTACCATCTTGGCTTCTGAGAGCCACTGACACTCTGAGAAGCTCTTTTTTTACCCAATCATGTTGTCAATTGACCTAATTAGTGTTAATTGGTCTTCCAGCTGTTCGTTATATGCTCAATTTCCTTTTTCCAGCCACTTATTGTTACTTGTCCCAATTTTTTTGGGATTTGTTGACACTGAAATTTTGAATCAACATATTTTTCCTTTAAAATGTTACATTTACTCAGATTAAACTTTTGATCTGTCATTTGTTATATTACGAATAAAATATTGACTATTGCCATCTCCACATCATTGCATTCAGTTTTTATTCACAATTTGTTTAGTGTCCCAACTTTTTGGAATCCGGTTTGTAGAAATCCTCTGGTGGAGATGATGAGCAGGAGTGTGAGCAGGGTTACACGTTGCACTTCGCAGCTCAACCCCTACCGTTCAGAGGAATTATACAGACGGTTCTGTCTTCTCCAGAACAGAGCTCATCTCCAGTCAGAAGTTCAGGAATTCCTTATGTAAAACGTGAGTTCCAGAGTTTTCAATGGAGAGGAAAATAGTTTTTTTTTTCTTTCCTCCCACTACTTCCTGGTTCCGAAAAAAAAAATGGAGGGATGAGACCCATTCTTGACCTATCAATGTTCAACAAATCGATCATAGAGAGACAATTCCACATGCTGACAATCAAACGGCTCCTGGAGAAATTCACCAGAACTACTGGTTCACCTCCGTAGATCTGAAGGGTGCATAATTTCACATTTCCATCATCTCGAAACACAGGAAATTCCTGCTTTTCTCCTCCAGGGGTTTCCGTATCGGTACAACAGGCTACCGTTCGGTTATTCCCTCGCACACGCACGTTCTCAATATGCATGTAGAGGGCTCTGCAGTCGTTACATATGGCAGGAATGAGAATTATTTTTTATCTGGACGATCTACTTTTATTAGCTTGGTCCAGATAGGAAGCAGTCGCAAAGACCAAAACGCTAGCGTTACACCTGCTAAACCTGTTTTTTTTTTTATAAACATGGAAAACTTCCGTTCGCCCGTCCCAGATGATTGTTTATCTGGGAGTGGAGCTAAACTCAACCACAATGAGAGCCCGTTTATCACAGCCGAGAGCCGAAGTTCTGTCAGCTCAGCTCCGCCATGTCAAACCCTGCAGTGTAGTGACAGCTCTGCCTGTCATGCGACTCCTGGGATGATGTCAGTGGCCCACGTCGTGGTTCCGCTGGGCTTGTGTTGTATGAGACGCCTTCAGAGATGGTTCGCCTGCCTGCGCATAGATCTTGTGTGCCAAAGTAGGCGGATTATCTCTGTGCCCCCCTCCATGAGCACCGATCTAAATCACTGGGGAAACCCTAAATGGACTGTACTTATATAGCGCCTTTCTATCTTATTTCAAGATACTCAAAGCGCTTTACACCACAATCTGCGCCCTCATTTACCCTTTCATACAGCACTCTAGGGCTGCAACAACAAATCGATAAAATCGATAAAAATCGATAAAAATCGATGATTAAAAGCATTGGCAATGAATTTCATTATCGATTCGTTGTGTCATGCGATTATGCGTCTTTCACGGCGCTGCGGAGCCGTTTTGTTCAAGGGCAGTTCATTGTCAATGCTGACTGACTGAATAAAGTTTGAAAAAAAAAAACTGCAGCGCGAGTTGAACAGAGCGAGGGGGACGGAGGAAGAAAAGCAGAGTCTGTTTTCAAAGCAAAATAAGTAAATTTTACAAATGACCGACGCAGCGAAAACTGTTCGACCCAAGTCCTCCAAAGTGTGGGAGAACTTCACAAAGATAAAAAATGAGAAGCATGCAGCTTTGAAAATCGCCAACACGACACGAGAGAACCACGGAGATAAACGTAAACATGTCGGAGTCACGAGCTGCAGCTGATACTTGTCTCACTCCCAACTCATGTTGCAGGTGAGTCTCTACAATTTAACACATTGTTCTGTTTCCAAGAGAGAAAACGTAACATCAGTCTGTCTGGTACAGTAGATGAAGCTGCTGTTTGTTTGTTTGCTGATTAATGACTGTGATAGAGAACGTGTGTGTTACTTTTTATTTAATTTAATTGGTACAAGCAATGTTTAAATGTGATTTATGAATAAATCTAACACAAAGATAATAATTTAATGATTAAGCTTCAACTTTTAATTTGCTGGCAAAGGCTGAAGACACTGCAGGTATGGCAGGATGAATTGCATTTAAACAGGGATTAAAGTAATTTAAGTATTATATATATATATATATATATATATATATTTATATATATATATATATATATATATGTGTGTGTGTGTGTGTGTGTGTGTGTGTGTGTGTGTGTGTGTGTGTGTGTGTGTTTAATTGCTCTTAGCTACTTTTGCCTGAACCTAACACTGTAAGTGAAACAAGGCATTTCTTGAGTTGCTGTAAATTATGTTATAAAACATATTTACTGTTTCATTCCAGAAAACAACAACAAACAACAACACTTCATGATGGACAGACATCATGGACACCACAGCAGCAGTTGTCTTAACTGAAATCATCCTTAAATGATCGTCACTGACATGAGGCCTCTGTCGATGGTTGAAGATGAAGGCTTCACTACAATAATCCAAATTTTTAATCCATGTTACAATAATCCACACTTTTAATCCAGGTTACAATATTCCACACTTTTAATCCAGGTTACAATAATCCACACTTTTAATCCAGGTTACAATATTCCACACTTTTAATCCAGGTTACACTCTTCCCTCAAGGACACATTTTACAAAGTAGCTACATATTGTGCAGGTATAAAGATGTTTTTTGTGCGAATTGCTATGTCAGTCAAATGTTCAATTTTGGATTAAAGGGGTGGAAATGAAAACGTTTTATTTTTTGCAGATTCATCGAAAAAATGATCGGCCGATGAATCGATTATTGAAATAATCGTTAGTTGCAGCCCTACAGCACTCTACAGCTCTACAAAGCTAATTGAACAAATTATTCTAATGAGACTAATCAGTGCTTTAGATCACATTCATACACTGATGGGACACACATCAGAGGCAATGAGGGGTTCAGTGTCTTGCCCAGGGATACTTCGGCATGTGACTGCTGATGGATTCGAACCCCCCAACTCTCGCATTGGAGGATGACTGCTCTAACTCTCTCTGTCAGAGGGAGTTCCCATCAGCAGGCCTATGTGACTTGTCTCAGTTTTCACAGATGCGTGTTTGTCCCTGGCAGTGGGAGCATAGTGTCTGGACCACATGTCGCTTCACATAAATGTGCTAGAATGTTTCATGATCTGAAACGTGACTCAGCATTTTGCCCTCCTGCTGTGGGATCAGCATGTTCTGATCCACACAGACAACAAAGTGACGGCAGTTTACATAAACCTTCAGGGAGGCGTGCTCTTAGCCCAACTGTTACGCATCGCGAGACAGCTGCTGTGTTCGGCACACAAAAACCTGCTCTCCATCAGAGCAATGTACATTCCCAGCGTCCTGAACAGGGGAGCGGACATAATGTCGAGGGGCAATCCCCGTCACAGAGACTGGAGCCTTCATCCTGAGCTGATCTCTCAGATTTGGAACAGGTTCAGTCGAGCAGCAGTAGATCTGTCCGCCACACGGGAGAACGCCCAGTGTCAGTTATGGTTCTCACTGAGCCCTCGAGACGACCCACCGTTAGGGGTGGACGCCTTCTCTCTCAGCCTGTGGCCAAAAATGCTCCTTTATGCGTTCCCTCCAGTCCTGTTGATATCACGGACCCTGGACCGGGTCCGGGAGGAAGAACTGTCAGTCATCCTCATAACTCCCGAGCGCATAAGCGATCCGTGGTTCCCGAATTTGCAGCGACTGATATCAGGTCGGCCGTGGAAACTGCCGTGGAGAGAGGACGCTCTCCTTCAGGCAGGAAGAGCGATCAGGAGTTACCCAGAAATAGGCCGGCACCTTTAGGGTGCATTCACACTAGCCCTGTTTAGTCCGCTTTAATCAAACTCTAGCTCGTTTTCCTTGAAAGTCCGGCTCGTTTAGGGAGGTGTGAACACGCCATCGAACTCTGTCACGGAACAAAAAAACGAACTCTGGCCCGGGCTGAAACCTAGGTCTCGGTTCGGTAGAAGCGAACTTCAGCACGGTTCGAGTACAGTGTGAATGTAAACAGACCGAGACCCGCTCCGCAGGACAAACAAACACACATTTCTCTTATATGGAGCCGTCAGCTGCCTTGTGTGAAAAACAATATTCTCCATGGTCTTCTGTCTCATCTTCTGCTCATGCTGAGTCCATTTTTGAAAAATGACAAAATATAACTCTTAAAACTGCTAAAACTTGATGCCACTTCGTTTTTATTTTTATTTACAGAAGAAGAAGACGTGTCTTCAGAGGTTTTTGTGTCGTTTCTTTCAGTAGTTCTTGGTGCAGCGCCCCTACAGGCGAGCGGGGGAATAGGTTGGTTCAACAGGTTTGCTCGACTGCACAGTGCAGTGTGAATGCAAACTCACCAGCTCAAATGTAAACAAAAGGTCATGAATATTGGTCCCCAACCGAGTCTACCGGACTATCTAGTGTGAAAATGACCTTAGGTTTGGCTGCTGAATGGATCTGTTTAGAAAAGATTGGTCTCCCACAGGATGTGGTGCGTACGATTCAGGGCACACGAGCCACTTCCACCACAGCGCTGTACACATCAAGTGGACAGTTTTTCAGTGCTGGTGTGCCAGAGAAAGGCGTGGAGGCCATTTCACAGCAGGTGGCGTGCTGTCATTTCTACAGCAACTGATGGACAGAAATTTATCATTCAGTACAATTTAAAGTTATGCTGCAGCTATTTCTTCCTGTCATGAGGGTTTCTGTGACAGAACAATTTTTAACAGTTTTTGACCCGCTGATGAAGCGTTTTTCTGAAAGGTGTATGGAGACACAGACCTGTGTCATGTCCACTAGCTCCACAGTGGGACCTAACGATGGTCCTGCACGCTCTGATCAAAGCTCCTTCTGAGCCTTTAGATCAGGTTTCTCTTAAATTTCTGTCATTAAAACAGCCCTGCTGTTAGCTTTGACGTTGGCAAAGAGAGTGATTATCTGCTCTCTGTTGCACCCTTATGTCTCAGAATTCAAGCTGACGGCAGTTCAGCTGTACTGCATTTTAACCCTGCTCTGAAAAGCATTACAAGCTCATTCAGATTGAGAGTGATAACCTTGGATGGGTTTTTTATCGTCTTCCTCATAATTCTGAGGAGGAAGCAACATCTCACCTTCTGTCCCATGTGCGCATTTTCATGTTACGTGGCGCACACGGCCGCACTGCGCCGCTTTCAGCGTATGTTCGTGCATTACTGGGCCAGCTCTTCAGGATGTCCTCCATCCACCCAGCGCCTCTCACACTGGTTGTGTGAGGCTATTTCTGAAGCTTAAAGTTCATCTGGACTAGATCCTCCAGAGAATCTCAGCACATTCCACCAGAGGGTTTTCATCATCCATGGCTCTGCATGGAGAGATGACAGTGGAGGATATTTGTTTGGTGGCTGCCTGGTCATCGTCATGTTCATTTGTTTGTTTTTATCTACGTGATGTTTCTACTTTCTCCATGACCCATTCTGTTCTCAGGGTTCTGACAGAATGATTATTATTTGTTTCATGGAGCCTCACTTTTGAGCTCACACCTGCCTGTATGCAGTCGCAGTATGAGAGATTTATTATCGGTCACAAGTTCATGACTGCTGATTTTATCGTTATTAATTGGTTCGTCCTGAGGAGCTGTTGGTCTGCTCTGTTCATCATTACACTGTTACAACCTCTGTTGTTCCTATTCACAGCAGCAGGTCTGCTATCGCAGCCTTTTTCCTCACCAGAGATCTTTTCTCTGGTGCGCTCCTGTGCATGGAGCGCGTAATTACGCTCAAAGAAGGCTGAGTGATGAAATGTTTTTTGTGCAAGCAGGTGCTTCATGTTGTGTCTGAATGGACCCAGTGAGGCATAGACTACATCCTGCTTCACCTTTAACCCACTAGCGATAGTCTTAAAGGGTGAAGCCTATACGAAATAGAACATTGGTTACGTACTGTAACCCCAGATTCTTTGAGTGTAGGCACAACCCTTTAAGCTCTGGGCCTCACTGGTTCCTAAATAGCTGAAGAAAAAAGCTATTTGGGAGCCTATTGCCCGGTATCACCGTAATTTATACGACGGGGGGTGGGGCCCACACAGCCGGTGGGTGCGGACTAAAGTTTTCAGTGCTGTGCTGCGTGCGAAGGGATAAACCCACTAGCGACATCCTTAAAGGGCTGCACCTATACTCAGAATCTGGGGTTACAGTACGTAACCAACGTTCTTTTTAGACATGTATAATTTAGTTCACGGATCTGACATAAAATGTACCTAAATTTTAAACTTTTGTCCTAAATCTTAGATTATTTGTCTTTTCAAAGTAAAATCTATTTATATTAGTTACCTTTTTGAATTATTACTATTTGTTTACTCGTTCATATTTCACATTTGCTATAATTACATATTGTCATTATACAAACTGAAAATAAACGTTAGAGTTGTAATTTTAACTGGCCAGATTTTCGTGTCTTTGTTCGAGTGAGGGGAATAAAAACTTTGCCAAGGACACATACTTTTGATTGAGGTCGGTCAACATTTATTTCATAACTTTGAACGGTTAGCGTAAATACCTGTTGCAACGTGTCCAGACCTCTCTAAGTATACACACAACTTTTATCCTCTTCAGTGTCGCTTTGTGCAAGAAAGCTAGTGTCTTGTCTAAACTTGGAATACTGTTGTGACACTGTGTGTGTGCTCTCACAGATCTTTTTAGCCTGTTTGCCAGTGATCTGGGTGGATATGCTGCCAAAGAAGACATAGAAGCAGTTCTGCAGGTCCTGGATGGAGAAGCTCCAGCCTCCCTAAAGAAGTGTTTTGCTGAGGTATATGAATAATGTGTAAGACCCCGACTTTATTGTCGTAGCAGCCACACATATTTATATTAATGTTTATCAGTGGCAGCTCTAGAGCAAAAATAGTGCGGCAGACATAATTTTTCTGAATCCCTATTTTACAAATTGCATTAAATTTTTTTTGTGACGAAATAAGATATGTTGCTTAATAATTTAATATTGTTTTAATATTGTTTTCTTTTCATCCGTCCATCGATTATCTTTACCCACGTCTTCCTTTTTGTGTCGCGGGGGTCACTGGTGCCCATGTCCAGCAATCCCTGTACGAGAGGCGGGGGAAACCCTGGACAGGTCTCCAGTCTGTCACAGGGACACCTAGGGACAATTTAGAGTTACCAATCAGTCTAACATTCATGTTTTTGTTCTGTGGGAGGAAACTGGAGTATCTGGAGAAAACCCACGCAGCATGGAGAGAACATGCAAACTCCACCCAGAAAGGTTCTTGGATTAAAATCATGCATGTTTGGCGAATTAGTAACTTTAAATTGTCCGTACATGTGCGTGTGTGTGTGTGTGTGTGTGAGAATGGTTGTTAGCATATTTTCAGTTTAACAAATTTATTAGTTCATATCTTAGATCTTATTACTGTTTCTCTTTACAATTTATACTTTTGTTGGATGTAACTGGGATCCTGTTTACACATTTTCATTCCACCACGGTGCATATGACAAATAAAGAAACTCTGTCCTGTCCATGTGGTGTTGTGATGGCCACAACACAACCTGTCTAGGGTGTCCCCTGCCTCTCACACAGCGATTGCTGGATATGGGCACCAGTGACCCAGAAACAAAGAAGCAGGTAAAGAGGACGGATGGAAATGTGTGTGTGTGTGTGTGTGTGTGTGTGTGTGTGTGTGTGTGTGTGT
>NC_056503.1:53019902-53040413 GCF_014905685.2 Nematolebias whitei
GTGTGTGTGTGTGTGTGTGTGTGTGTGTGTGTGTGTGTGTGTGTGTGGTGGTGGTAGGGGGGGTGGGGTGATTTGGCATAAGGGCCAACATGCTCATTTAGTCGTTCTCTGTGTGTTTTTGCAGAGTGACAAGGTGAATTATGAGCACTTCAGAAACTGGCTGCTGCAGAACAAGGAAGCCTTCACGTTTTCCCGATGGCTTCTGTCTGCAGGAGTGTGTGTCACTCTGACAGATGACAGTGACACACCCACTTTCTACCAGACCCTGGCTGGTGTCACACACTGTAAGTAATTCAAAAAATAATGAAGCTGAAGCAACAGAACTGCACAAAATATTTACTGATTTTTTTTTTTTTTTCAAGACCGGATGCTAATCAAGTCAAATTTAGAGCAAATTATTTTTTTACAGACTTGGTATTTTTTCATTCATTCATTCAACCTTTATTTAAACAGATAAATCACATTGAGCCCCAAAGACTCATTTACAAGTGAGACCTGTTTGGACAAAAACAGTGGTTAACTGGACACATGTAGGAGTTGGAGGTGAAAAAAATTCCCATCAGACTTTTTTCTTGGCTGAGAAAAACCCCTAATATTGAAAAAACACCTCGCACAAACAAGCACATATTTACATAGACATTCTGCAGAGCAAAGCAGGAAGAAGGAAGAGACGAGAGCGGTCAACAGCGCTTATAGATGCTCTCGAGGTCACTGTAATCAGTCAATGTCCTCCGGTGAGATCCATAAACATTCTCGAGGTATGTCGAGGAATGGCCAAGAATAACATCTATGAGAATCCAGAGTCCTGAAATGATGACACAAAGTTTTTTCAGCAGGGTTTCATCTGGTTATCTGGTTTTACTTGACAGCCTTTTACTTTTTTTTTCATTCATTCAACCTTTATTTATACAATTTAGTCTCATTGAGTCTTGGGGACTCATTTACAAGAGAGACCTGTTTTCAACAAAGAACACAGATGAGGTACAGACAACAATGGTGTGGTATATAGTTTATTCATTTAAAAAAAGTACAAAACAATTCCATAACAATATAAAAAATACAAAAGATTTAAAATGAAAGGCAGCAGAAAGAAGAAAACATCTTATTATATCTGCCCCTTTTTTCAAACAATTATTTCAATCATAATAATCTTCAAGTAACAGTACAAAATGAATAACTCTTTCTAATTTTTCTAATTCTAATACAAAACACACACTAAGCTACTTCATATATATTTTTTTAACAATTCAGTTTTGATCTTTTTCTTAAATGTACACATTGACTTGTCATTTTTCACATCACTCTCTAGACCATTCCACAATCCAACTCCTTGGATTGAGGTAGACCTTCCCTTCAGACTAGTTCTGAATGTTGGTTTGACAAATATCTCTATCCCCTTGAGATTATAACAACTTTGTCTTTTAACAACATTTCTTTGGATATTTAAAGGTAATGTGTTATTTTGAGCCCTATACATAACTGATAAAATACTGTAATCTACCAAATCATGGAACTTCAATAAGTTCAGTTGATAAAATAATGTGCTTGATGGGTGACAGTAATGCTTTCTGGTGATAATTCTTACAGCTCTTTTCTGTCAAATAAAAATAGGTTTTGTAAATGTTTTACAGGCTTTCCCCCAAACATCAATGCAATAGATTAAATGTGGAACAATGATTGTGTTATACAACATGTACAGAGCTTTATCATTTAATAATTCCCTGACTTTGTATAGTACTGCAATAGATTTAGATATTTTTGTTCTTACAGAATTTATGTGATTTTTCCATGTTAGCTGTTCATCAATGATTACACCCAAAAACTTCATCTCATTAACTCTACAAATCTCAACACCCTCAATTTTAAATGGATCATCAACAGTTCTCTTTTTGTTACTACATATCATGTATTTAGTTTTATCTAAATTTAATGCTAATTTATTAAGTTTAAACCAAGTTTGTATTTTATCAAATTCTGTCTTCATCAATTCCAACATCCGTTTTACATCTTTACCCAAACAGAAAATGTGGTGTCATCTGCAAAAAGGACACATTTGAGGAGTCCTGATACATTCACTAAGTCATTCACATATAAAATAAATAACTTTGGTCCAAGTACAATAAACAATCATAAAAAAGCATATCAAATAAAAAGTAAGTAGAAGAAATTATATAACAACAAAACAAGCAGCTACATTATACAGTGATATATACTGATGGAGGTTGCAGAGAGTGTGACCTCTACAGAAATTACAAGGTCAAACTATGAAAAGCTGGCTAAAATTGCAATTTTGCTGAAAGAATCATTCTATACAGTGGTTGAGAAAGCTGATTACCTTGCAATAAGGTTAGACAGTGAAAAAGAGGTGGTTCAGAAAATTGAAGAGCACTTCCTTCAATTTAAAAGTGAACACGAAGTCCTCACAAAAAAAACATTCTGAACAGATGTTTCAATCACAGCAAGATGCACGTGCAGAAATTGATTAGCTGAATAGCAAAATACAGTTACTTAATGCATCACTATCTGAAGCCAGGGATGATAAAGAGCTGTTGTCCAGAGGATACTTTGCATTAAGACGGGATCACGTCGTGACAGTGTCACAAGTTTCCCGCTGCGAAACTGAGATAGATGTGCTTAAAAAAGATCTACACAAACGCGAAGTGGATAAAGAAGCATTACTGGAGCTATGTATGCGTTTACAAAGTGAATGTCAAACATCACAGGAACGCTTAAAAGCATGTGAGCAGAAACTAAGAGCGGCAACAAATAAAAGTAATGACGAGGCGCAAGGTTGTCTGGAACTCAGAGAAGACCGTGGACAGAGTCCAGGTCACCCACAACCACCTCAGAAAGACGTTGTTGCACCTCCTGCTCGTAATCCACCCTCACCTAAAGTGGTAGGAACAGACCTGAACAGGTCTCCTCCACCAAACATGCAACAGAGTGCATGGAAACTTCCTCTTTCAATGGATGTTCTGCTAAAACTCTCAAAATATGTACAACGCTTTGTACCTGGACCGATGGGTTCAACTGGAACAAAAGCGTACCTGAAAGATCTCGAATTCAGATTGAAAGGTTATCCTAATGCTACGGTTGAGGATAAGATCAGTATGATAAGGCTCACTTCAGACAGAGAGGTGTTCGCCTTCATCGAGCGTCTACCTGATGCAACGAGAAAGGATTACAACCTTCTGTGTGAGGCTTTGATCAGAGAGTACGACCCCTGCACGGGACCTGCTGGTTTCCCAGCCGCTGACAAGGTCAAGCAGGGCAAGAATGAACATCCAAAAATTTATTACAAAAGAATCTTCCAAGCTTATTTTGGTTACAGAAATGAAACCGGAATGGAGGAAGAAGAAAGTTTTAAATATGTTTTCAGCAAAAATTTCCACACTGACATACGCATGTCAGTACAAGTTATGGCAAATTTCAGAGAAAAATCCATCAATGAGATTAAACAGTGTGCTGTGAATGTGTTCGAGGCATGTTCTCATGCTAAGACGCCCATAGAGGTGTTTCCTGGTATAAAGGTTAAACCCCACTCCCTAGAAATGGAAGGAAGGCGTGCGTCGCCACCTCCTCCTAAAACAGGCGAGAAAAGGCAGTATTTTCAAACTAACAAACCACGTAATGAAGGTGCACGCTGGGACAAAAAGGCTCCTCTTTCAGAGGATGAACGTGATTATCGTAAATGGGATATGCGTAGGACGCAAAGATATGGGATCCGAGAGGACCCATATAATCAGGGAAAGTACATAAAGGAACCCCCAAAAGACGTACCTAACCCTCCCCCACCTCGGACGAAACGGACCGAGGCGATAAAATCACAAAGGTCCCGGGAACAAGGCCCTACACCTATGAGCTCGGAAGAGACAGAGGAAATACAAAGGTTTTTAGAAACTTTGATACACGCTGAAATGGGAATCCAACCAGGAGCACAATGTAGTGATCTGATCGCTACTAAATCTGAAGGCGCGAATGACAACATTACAGATGTCGGTGAAACACACTAAGACATTGCTGTCGTTGCCTCCAACAACCCCTCATCGGACGAAGGGGGGGTAAACTCACACACAAACGATGAAAAGTCATCGCAAACTGAAAACTCAGAACCTGATTTTCATGATTTTGAACTAGGCATTCCAGTTCTGGGAGGACTCCCAGATAACCTGGTACCGAGTCAAGAAGCTGGGCCAGTATGTTTCACGAAACCATCACAGGCCATCGCTCTTTTCTCAACCGATGATGTCGACCAAGGACCTCAAAGCTATGGTGTCTTACCCATAGACAGGTCCGACGACTCAGAAAAGGATTCGTTGGAGCTCCCCAAGGAGCAAGAACCCTCATCAGTCTCATCACAGATTGAACAGGTGGTCGCCCAAGCCGACACTCTGACATCTGATGAAGAAAGAGACAAAATTCGCCAAGTTCTTTTAAAATATGAAAAGTAATTTTCAACTGACGCAGACATCATCCAACTTCAGAAGTTGAATGATCCTGCAATTAACTCGATGATACTGTATCTGACTGACCCAGACAAATACACTCCATCGAAAGTCGAACTGGATTCCGATCCAGACCTTAAAGTCCTCTTTCAGCTGCGCAAACAGTTAAAACTACTCAAGGACAACCTAACTTTAGCTCATGGAGCGACGTCCTCACCCGTGTTCGCGGTCTCCCATGACCGAAGGGGGGTGACGCCAGTTAGGATAATGCTACCAGACGCGATAACGTGAGCAAATCTGACATCCAGAGTGAGTGGCGCACCGAAACGTCGTTTTCTAGTTGCTTAATCACTGCTTTTGTCAATGTTGAAACGTTGTTTTACTGGTTGCTTAGTCACTGTTTTTGTCGATGTTGAGACATCGTTTAATTGGTTTTTGGTATTGTTTTTGAACACCCCAAGAAAGAATGAATTTTGTGTGTAGTTAAGTTAGAGACTAAGAGGCCTTTAACCATGCCAA
The DNA here is from genome assembly GCF_014905685.2 of Nematolebias whitei. NCBI lineage: Eukaryota > Metazoa > Chordata > Actinopteri > Cyprinodontiformes > Rivulidae > Nematolebias > Nematolebias whitei. The sequence goes on from NC_056503.1 coordinate 53,024,867, forward strand.
CATGCAGTTCATTCATTAAATTGCAATCTTTGCGGAGTCAATGCATATTATTGCTACCTTAAGTACCATAATCTACATTGATCTCACAACGCTTAAGCCGAACCTACTCTAACAATTCTATTCGGGGGGATAGCTAATTCTTTTTGATGAGTCTCGCCAGAGACTTCCAAAACATTTATGGGGAAATCAAACACCCAATCTCAAGTCGTTCGTCTAATAGACAACAGACAATTGAACCAAACTATATTTTGCCATGTAAAGCTAACTTAAACCAAGTTAGAAATGGGAAATAGTTTGGAACCCTTTTCTATAGGTATAAACCCCTATAGGTACCCTTTTCAGCATGTTCCACCCCTTAACTGGTAGTTATAGCTGTTCCCAACCATAATAGCTTACACACCAGGTGCATATAGTTTAAGGCCTTATGTAAAATCCCCTTCATAAGCCCACCTTAAACCACATAATTGCATGTCACATTTGAACCAGAACGGCACAGACTGGACATCCACCCAGCGACGACCTTCGCTGGAGGAGACCTGCAATCCTGACGTTGGTCTCCAATCTTCATCCAGTGGCTGCATCTTCGGTTCAATCCAAGGGAACCCCTCTGTATGCTGATCAATCAACACTTCCAATCGTTGTGGATTTACCGTTGTGGATTATATGACTTTCTCAATGGATTACAGACTCTGTTTCCAAGGGGTTAAAGCATTGCTACAATGGAATTACCAACAACATTATGGAATTATCATCAACACAATGGAATTACCAAGAACATTGTGGAATTACCTTGACTTTTGTTTTCCTTGCTGGATTACTCTTGACTCTTGTTTCCTTGCTGGATTACATCAAGCTCAAGGACATTCGAAGGCGTAAGTTCATGTTTGGAATTCATCCCCATGGACAGGCGATGATTTCCAAAGGGGGGACTGTAGTGAACTAGGCCTGAAGGTCAAAACCTTGACCTAAGGACCGATGAGACATAACTTGTCATTTCATTGATTTGCATCCAGAAATACAGGTTGACCCATCCTGAGACTTTCTTTCTTGAATTAATCAAGTAAAAAAGGACAATTCTCTATGATCATTACTATTTTACAAATGTTTTGATAATCAAATTGTGTTTTAGTTCAAACCATTTTTAAATGTTGAAGTGAACTGATCATTTAAATAAACTGTGAAACAGTAATAATGATTCTTAATCCTCATTCAAAGAAGAAATCAGGTTAATATGCATTTCTTGATTTTCTGTCTTCATTGAGCGAAGTTGTAAGTGTGTCGAAGTTCAAGTTTCGGTCAACTGAAAGTTTACTGAAAAGAAATGTCAAGTTCAACTTTTACAGCAAGATACTGGAAGAGGTGGCTCCACGAAGTCTGGTTTCTTCATAATATCTTTCTGTCTGTTCTTAAACAATCTTAATCTTTTTCCTTGACTTTTCATAACACCTTACATCACAAAACACACCTCTGTTTTGGTCCATCGACCAATCAGAAGCTCTCAAATGAACCGGAAGTGAGCTTTCTTTAAATGTTGACACTTCCTAGTTCAATCTAGAGTTCAGCTCAGTCTTGAAGCTGCTGTAAGCTCAGTCTTGAAGATGGAGTAGCAGTTCTGAAACTCAACAGGAGAAGTTTGAGTCGACAGTAGAGTTGGAGGCGAGTTGGGAAACAGGAAAATCCTGACATGACCACAAAGCTCTTCCGAGTCTTATGGGATTATAACATTTTCCACCTCTGGGTGGAACTCTGACGGACTCCACTCATGTGAGTCCACTCGTGAGGTGAACTGTTGTTGATGAAGTACCACCACCACTCCGGACGGTTCTCTGCCATCCTACGGAGACGCTGGATCGGTAGCGTTAACTGAACTCCGTATCCGCTGATTCATCTTCAGAGAGGTAACGAGTCGAGTTTACTACCGAGCGTACCGAGGAAAGCTGGGTTCGAATGGAGGGTGTCGTTCTGTTCAACACTTTCCCTCACACACCATCTCCCTCCCTCTAAAACTTCATCTTTCCATCTTTAAACTCTCCTATCTGCTAGCAAATTAATCCAGATGTTTTTCAGAAATGTCTGTGGTGAAGCAACGGAAAATCATGGCCGTATGGTTTTCCTGGTTGGAAAGCTGATTAATTATGTCGTTATTTTCAATTCTTGCCAATTAATGTAAATGTGTGATGTGTTAAACTTGATTCTGTTAATAAATGACCGCATTCATTTTGATGGGTCAAAGATAATTAACGTCTCACGTCCACATTTTATTACATTCAATGCACGTACATTATACAGTCCAGAAAAATTAAAGAATCCGTTTTAACAGTATGAATATATCTCATCCGTATGTCATACTACAGTACTAAAAACAGGAACATGTCTGCGTTGGTTCTTGCAGGAACTTAGCAGATGTTTGAAGCCACTAAGAGAGGTCAAGGTCGAGAGCTTCAGATCTTTTTACAAGATATTCCAGGAAACAGGAGCGGAGTAGGAGAAAGTCCTTTTGTCTAGTTCAGTCCTCACTGAGGGAACACTGCAGGTAATGATGTCCTGAGAGCGCACGCTGTAGCTGCACTCACACAGAGACATGTAGGAGGAGATGTATGAAGGCAACAGACCAAGAAGTGATTTAAAGATGAAAATGTACCAGTGAGAGAGTCTGCGTGAAGTTAATGATGACCAGTTAATCAGTGAATACTGAGTGAAGTAGTGGGTACGGTAGTTACAGCCAGTTATGAATCTTAGTGCACCATGATAGACAGCATCCAACATCTGCAGCATCCAACATCTGCAGCATCCAACATCTGCAGGGTTCTTGTAGCAGCGTTCATGTAAATAATGTTACTGTAATCAATGGAGGGAAGGAAAATCACAGATACAAGGTGTTTTCAACATGAGGCTTAAAAGAGAGATGTGAATTGACCAAGATACCAAAGTATTTGTAAGAAATATTTAGTGTCGATGGGAAGTTTTACTTTTGTAAATTCAAAGTGAACTGACAAACCAGTTGCTTTCAAAACAAAAGTACTTGTTAGCAGGACAGAAAATGTGTATAAAATGACTTCAGAGTACTTTTCTGAGTTTTCTACAACATTATATTCATGCCACTTGAGGGGAAAAAATTTTCTGCTGCTGTTCATTGGTTCATTGATGACATCATTGATATGAGGTGAAAAAACAGGAACATGTTGAACGAAAACGCTAATTTCAGGACATTGTACAATTCACATGAAGTTCTCCTTTTAATGTCTAGTTCTGAGATTCCGTCCATATTTTCCTCATTGTAGGTATCAAAGGACCCAAGTTAGTGGCACAAAGCTTTTTGATGTGCCATGTTGTTTACAATATTTCTTCTGGACCTTGTAGATGTCGTATTTCTTTTATTTGGTGCTTTGTTTTGTACTTTTGTTGCATGCTTTGGTATTTCTTTTTTTTTGTTATAGTTGAGTTGAGATGGTTCTTCTTGTCCTGAGCATTTAATTGCATTGTTGACCTTGTGTTGACCTGCATATGACAAATAAACTATAAACTCAACTAAGCTAAACTATAGATGTAATACTTCAAAGTAGGCTTTATTAAGTCAATTCCTTTAGCACCAGCACTGTAAAATTTGTCTGGAGCTTTACCCAACCTAAAAATTTATCAAAATCTTCTAACTGTTCAAGCTATAGTTGGAGTTTTACAGAACAACAGTCACAACAACAACTAGAAATGTGAGCAAATTTTAAATACCATTAACCTGAAATTAGAGTCAGGTGTTTTCAATCAATGGGATGATGATCAGGTGTGAGTGGGCACCCTGTCGGGGATCTATCAAGGTCTGTTCTTCACAACATGTTTATGGAAGTGTATCATGGCAGGAACAAAGGAGATTTCTGAGGAGCTCAGAAAAAGAGTTGTTGATGCTCATCAGACTGGAAAAGGTTACAAAACCATGTCTACAGAGTTTGGACTCCACCAATCCACAGTCACACAGATCGTGTACAAATGGAGGAAATTCAAGACCATTGTTACCCTCCCCAGGAGTTGTGGATCAACACAGATCACTCTAGGAGCAAGGCATGGAATAGTGGGCAAGGTCACAAAGGACCCCAGGGTAACTTCTGAACAGCTAAAGGCCTCTCACATTGGTTGGATGTTCATGGGTCCACCATCAGGAGAACACTGAACAACAATGGTGTGCATGGCAGGGTTAAAGGAGAAAGACACTGCTCTCCAAAAACAACATTGTTAACCATTTTTCATTATGTTTCAGATTTTCATTGTTACAGATACATAATTATTGAAAGATTCATCAAAACATGTAGAAACATTTTTTTTTTAAGTCACAGGGCTTAATTTTACAAATTAAGGGCAGAGTGCTGGAAAGAACGTCATTTAGGGAACCTGTATGTGGCCTTTAATCTGCCTGCTCTCAGTTTATCCTCTTAACTCTGTGTGCGTTTTTGTTGGTTGTGCACGCATGCGTGTGTGTGTGTGTGTTGGAGAGAGACTGACTGACAGTCATAGTTCCCTGACTCTTTCCTGAACAAGAATTTACAGCTTGACTCATGACAGCTTAACACAGTGAATCTTCTGCTAGCTTGCTTTACAGCTGTCTTGTTCAGAGTAAAGATCCTAAGGAAAACAACCCTTAAAGGATGATGTAATATCTGTTTTTTTAGAGAGTAGTTTGCTTTGCTACATGCAAATTGTGGCAACACCTCTTTAAGGATGGTCGTTGGATAATGGTATGGTATTTTTGCTGCCATTCTGAGAGAGTTGGACCTCTAGGTGGGTGTCAAACCTTCATAGTGTCTACTGTTTACTCATATTTTTGTGTTGCCATTGCATTGGTGAAACCTCATAAATCTGAATCAATTGTTTTGAAGATTTGAACAATTTCCTCTTCTTTTTGTATTGAGAATTGCACAGCTATGCTAAATGTGCCTGCCATTAAGTTCTTTATTGGCAACTTTATTTATTTATTTGTTGTTATTAGTACATGTATCATGCACTCAGTTTTGTACATAACTGATGTTATGTACCATAACGTATGAGGGCGGCTGTGGCTGAGTGGTTCGAGCAGTCGTCCTCCATTGCGAGAGTTGGAGGTTTGATTCCACCAGAAGTCACATGCTGAAGTGTCTCTGGGCAAGACACTGAACCCTCATAGCCTCTAATGTGTGTCCCATCTGTGTATGAATGTGATCTAAAGCTCTGATTAGTCTGTACAGAAATAGTAGAGTGCTGTATGAATGGGTAAATGAGGCTCAGATTGTTGTAAAGTGCTTTGATTATCTTGATAAGATAGAAAGGTGCTGTATAAGTACAGTCCATTTACAGTCCATGTTGCGTACAGACTTGTAGCTAATTAGTCGGACTGATTTTGTGCTTGTCTTTAGAGTGTAAAGGGTGACTAGAGGTCAAGTGCTTAGGTTCATTACTTCTAATGCTTTAAATATATATCCTAAACTGTAAAGCCTGCCATCCTTAAAAGAACCTAAGAGCCCATGAAACTTGAGTTATTCAGCCTTGATTGCCACACTGGTAACACACCTGAGATGCTTGGAGGCTGTGCGGGAGGAGATCTATCGTAGGAAAAATTAGTTTTATTGATATGCAGTTTGTCTGTCAAAACGATGGTCACAAGGTGCTTTATATATGTTGACATAAAATATAAAAAACAACCATGTCATTAAAATGCTATTGTCTTTCCTTCCCAAATATTAATATGTTGTAAGCTTGTTAAACCTGCCAAAGTTTTGATTACCTCAACAGGGCTCATGCTTTTCCGTTTGTTTTATGATTATTGCCAAGGAAATGCCCAACCTGTTGATTTAAAGGAGTTTTACAAAATTTGTGCCCTGTCCTTAAGATTCTTTAAGCTTCAATAATTTATATGTTTTGTATCCTATCTTACATATGTTCTCCCTATTATTTCTTGTAATTCATAACTTTTGTTTTCTGTGGCCCTTTATTGTTTAAGTTAAAATATCAGAGCTTCAGGCACTTCTCAGTCAGTGCTGGGCTAATTGACCTGATGTTTACCTGTTGGCTAAAGTGAATGTGCTATATATTATCCTCATTGTGTACAATACATGTATATGTATATATTGTATACAATGACAAAATTAGTGCTCTGTGACATATGCGGGCTGCTATGTATCTAACTGCTTTCTGGGTGCTTAATTCAATTCAGTTGGCTATATACCATAATTTCCAGACTACAAAACGCACCTGTGTATAAGCCACACACATTAAATATAAGATAAATCCTAATTATGTACATAAGATGCCCTGGCTGTTAAGCCACAGGTATCCACTGTACAGTGAATGTAAGTGCCCAGCTTCATCTGTGCTGTACTTGTTGTAGTACAAGAATCAGCCACTTGATGGCGTTCACAGACCATCGCTTGCTTTTAACATACCATACCATTTTATTTATAGAGCACTTAAAACAGCGACAAGGCCAACCAAGTGCTTTACAGACAGAAAAACAGGCAACACACAAAGCAATATACAAAATGAAGTTAAATAAGAATATAGACATAAAAACGTTGCAGATAATGAATATGACAACTAACCAGTGTGGAGCGTAGAGGTTCAAAACACAGATCATCTGGTGTTGAAAGCTACTGAATAGTAGTGGGTTTTTAAACGGGCTTTGAAAACCGAGAGGGAGGGGGCCTGTCTGACAAACAGAGGTAACTTGTTCCAGAGTCTTGGTCCTGCTACAGAGAAGGCCCTGTCACCTCTGCGCTTAAGACGAGTTCCTGGAACTGTGAGGAGCAACTGGTCCGCTGACCTCAGGGAATGTGGTGGGACATACAGTTGTAGCAGATCAGAGAGATAAGGGGGGCGAAACTGTTCAGTGATTTTTAGACATACATGAGTATTTTGAACTGGATTCGAAAGTGAACTGGTAATCAGTGCAGTGAGGCCAAAACTGGTATAATGTGCTCTCTTTTGTCTGTACTGCTTAAAAATCGGGCTGCTGCATTCTGGACCAGTTGTAGTCGTGCAATGGAGGTCTGACTGATACCAAACAGGAGCGAATTGCAGTAATCAAGCCTAGATGTAATAAATGCATGTATTACTGTCTCCAGGTTATTTTTGGACAATATGGGCTTCAGTTTAGACAGCCGCCTCAGTTGGAAGAAACACGATTTAACAATCATGTTTACATGATTGTTAAGTTTCTTGGAAGGGTCCATTATCACTCCCAGATTAGTGACTCTTTGTTTTCAAACAGGGTTAGAGCGGAGAAGTCGATGCAGTGGTTCTATTTCGTATAGGCTTCGCCCTTTAAGGCTGTCGCTTAGTGGGTTTATTCCATCATGCGGAGCATTACACTGAAAAAATTTAGTCCACGCCCAACTGCTGTGTGGGCCCCACCTGGTCCGTATAAATTACGTTAAGAGCGGGTAATCGTCTCCCATTTCTCTTCATCGAGCTAATAGCACTGTCAGAAGAACGAAGAAGGAAAGTTGTGTAGATGACCAACCTTTGTTAAGAATGCTTGGCCCATCACGTCGACCTCCGGTCGTCCCGGTGAGCTCTCCTCCCCGAGGAGAAGCTGACGAGCAGTCTTGTTTCAAGGTAAGCGCCGAGGAGTATTTCTCAGTGACAGGTCGCTACACGCTGGACAACGCCATCTTGTAATTTTCCTCTTATCGCCGACCCTCGGAGCGAATCGGATGGTTCCTCCGGGACATGCGACGTCAGCAGCAGCCCTGCTGCTCATTTCCTCCTGGAGAGCGTAGTGTCGGTGGAGGGGGGCTGAGCGAATGCCCACCTCGTTTCGCATCGGCGATCACACCGCTCCCGGCCGACGCCACCCTCTGGGGTTTGCCCGGCGTAACCCAGGAGGCGGCTGACATGAAGGACCCTTTTTTACGTCCCGCGCCTTATCCGCCAGTTCGGATGATCCGGCGGGAAGGTTTTTTCTGGGCTCCATCCTGGCTCACCGTCCTGATCCCATCTGGCCTTGGTTTCCCAACAGGATGTTCTACGGGGACGAGGCCACAGCCGGTTTCCTGGTAGATTGGGCGGCCGGTTTCCACAGTCCGCGCCCATCACCAGAGCAGAGGGGTTTCTCAAACTCTCTAACTAGACTACCAAATGTTGAGTAATGTTGTGTATGCTGTTCAGTGTCAGAAGGGCTGTGATCAGTCTTACATCGGGGAAACAAAAGAGCCACTGGCCAAAAGGATGGCCCAGCACAGAAGATCAACATCATCAGGCCAGGACTCTGCGGTCTACACTTATCTCCAGGCCAGTGGTCACTCTTTCAGCGATGAAGATGTTCACATCCTGGATAGAGAGGAACGATGGTTTGAGAGAGGAGTAAAGGAGGCCATCTTTGTGAAAAGAAATCGTCCATCGTTAAACAGGGGTGGAGGCCTATGTGTTCAATTGTCCCCCTCTTACAATGCTGTGATTGCTAGTATCACTCAGCCCTCTGTGAATAGTAAACAGCCATCAGTGTGCTAATGCTCCATTGTTAGGCTGATAGTCCTTCTTGAGCATGTGATCAGCTGGTTTTGGTTGTCAGCAGCAAACTGGTTGATCCACTCTGAGAAGGTGCTATTTAAGAGACTGAGCTGAATACAGCACCTCAGACTGAGGAAGTCTCTCGGATGAGAGACGAAACGTTTCTACATTTTTTTGTTGTTTTGCTTTGTTTTGTTTTTTTGAATGTCCAGAGGACCAGATTTAACTTTTTTAGATTTTTCTACCTGGATTATTGAGCATGCATCAGGATAGAGTGTCCAACGTTTTCCCAGAGATCCCCAGCAGACGGCGCCCTGGGCCAACAAATCCCAGAGCTCACGGGGAAAAGATTCAAAATGACGGTCTGCGGAGGGTGTGTGTAAAGATGACACAAATGTTGAAATAAAACATCATTCAATGATCAAAGTGTCTGTTTTTAGCCAGTCTGTAAGCTCGTATGAACTCACAGCGGCTGCGCACACATCCTCCACAAAAAACGAGCTGGTGTCCTTAAATAAAGGGTTTTCAAACCCACCGTTGCTCCAGACATGACGAGACGCTTACATAACACAACAGTGGTAAGCGAAATAACTCGTAGTCAACCCGAGCTGCGCGATCTTCACCCAAGCGGTGTCAAACACGCACTCGCGCTACGCAAACAGCCTTCACCCAAACGGCGTTGCATTGATGGTGCACACACAGCTCCCCGGCGTTCACCGGCTCACATCGGCATAAATGTGGGACCACAGGTCGGGAGGACCTCGCTCTCGGCGAGAGCGACACTCGCCGCACCTAAGCTAACACGTGCCGCCGCGGCTGGGGCAGTCTTCACACACCACTCCTCAGCACTCGGCTTCTCACATCAGCATTAGCGTGAGACAGCTGAGTGAACCCAGTAACGAATCTCGCCCCAGCGAGAGCGGCACGCATCCCACCAAAGAAAACGCGTGCTCCCGCGGGGCTCGCAGCCTTCACTCAAACGGCACGGCGTAGATGAAGTTGTGTTCACCGCTTCTCAGCGCCCGTCCGCTCATGTCAGCAGAATCAGAATGCCTTTATTGTCATTATACGCAGTACAATGAAATTAAGAGCCACTCCTTTTTTCAGTGCAACAACACGCCTTAAGAAAACACACACTAAACACACACTAAAATAAAAATAAATAAATGAAAATGTAACGCAATATAGATATAATAATGAAAGTAAAAAATACAAGTATTTCAAAATTATATTGCACGTTATGGATATTAGTGAGGTAGTTAAGGTGACTGAGGGTATGAAATGCGGGAAATTGCGGGATCGCAAAGCGAGCCCAGCGCAGGACCCCGCTCGCGGCAGGAGCAACACGCGTTTTTCACCGCAGTGGCTTCAAACGCGCGGCCCAGCAGCGTCATCAGCTGTCACATGCTTCTCCTCAACACAAGGTGGACCCGCGGTCCGAACGCAGCACACAGGTGCGTTCAGAGCCCTTTCTAGAAGCCTCGCCTTGGGTCACACGGAACACATTCCCGCAACACATGATGAAGGTCAAGGCGGTGGACTGGATGACATCCGTACAAAACATGACGCATCGTTTAAACGCGCGTCCACTCCACGAACGTTACACGGAATGGCTAAAAACATGCTTGCTAGACAGATGGATGGCCAGGTTGTTAAGCTAGGGTTACACGTTGCAATTTGCAACCCGACCCCCTCCGTTTGGAGGAATTTTAGAGACGGTCATGTCATCACCAGACCAAATCTCATTCCTTAATGCAGAAGTTCAAGAACTTCTGGTCAAAGAGGTAATCTCCAAAGTTCCCAACGGAGAGGAAAACGCAGGGTTTTTACTCGCGTTACTTCCTGTTTCCCAAATGGACTGGAGGGACGAGACCCATTTTGGATCTGTCAGTTTTCAACAAGGCGTTCATGGACAGACCATTTCACATGTTGACAACCAGACAGCTGTTGGACAACATCCAGAGAAATGACTGGTTTGTTTCCATCGACCTGAAGACGCCTACTTTGCACATACTGATCATCCCAAAACACAGGAAATACCTGCGTTTCTCCTTTCAAGGGATGAAATATCGGTACAACAGGCTGCCGTTCGGTTATTCCCTCGCGCCTCGTACGTTCTCAAAGTGTGTGGAGACGGCCCTGCATCCGTTACACAGAGCAGGGATGAGAGTTTTGTTTTACCTGGATGACCTGCGGCTGTTATGCTCCAAACAGGAAACAGCGATGCGGGCTCAGGTGCTGACATCACACCTGTTAAATCTGGGCTTCGCCATAAATTGGAAGAAAAGCTCGATTCTCCTGGCCCAGACGATTGTTTATCTGGGAGTGGAGCTAAACTCAACCACCATGAGGGCTCGTTTATCACAAACGAGAATTGACACTCTAAAAGACCAGCTCCGCCACGTAAGACCTGGCAGAGTGATAACAGCTGTTTCCGCCATGAAGCTGTTAGGAACGATGTCATCAGCTCACACAGTGGTTCCGCTGGGTTTACTCCACATGAGACGCCTCCAGAGGTGGTTTGCGCGTCTGTGTATGGATCCAGTAAAACGAGAGACGGATGATCATTGTTCCTCCCTCCGTGAGAGTAGACCTCCGACACTGGGAAAATACCATGGTCCTGTCGGAGGGAGTCCCTGTCAGCAGACCCACGGTCACACGTGTCAGTCTTCACAGACGCGTCGCTGTCAGGTTGGGGGAAGACATGCCTATCTCAAGCTGTAGGGGCGCTGTGGTCCCATCACACATCAGCACACATAAATGTTTTTGGAGTGTCGCACGGTTCTGAACGTGATTCAACACTTTGCTCCTTTGCTGCAGAATCAACACGTTTTGATTCACACAGACAATAAGGTTACTGCTGCGTACATAAACCGGCAGGGGGGTGTGCGTTCAGCCCATATGTTACACATTGCGCAAAAACTACTGTGTTGGGCACACCAAAATCTGATCTCCATTAGAGTAGTGTACAGTCCCGGTGTTCTGAACAAATGGGCAGATGTGATGTCCAGGGGCGGCCCACGCCATGGGGACTGGACTCTTCATCCAGACCTGATGGCCCAGACGTGGCAGAAATTTGGCAAAGCAGCCGTGGACCTATTTGCGACACGAGAAAAAGCTCAGTGTCAACTATGGTTTTCTCTGAGCCCGTGAGACGAACCACCGCTGGTGGTGGACGTGTTGCCCACAGCCCATGGCCCAAAACGCTTCTTTACACGTTTCTTCCACCTCCTTTGATTTTACGGTTTCTGAACAGAGTTCAGGAGGAGGGATTGACAGCTCTCCTGGTGGCTCCCGAGCGCGTGAATGCACCATGGTTCCCAGTCCTGCGACGCCTGCTATCGGGGCACCTGTGGAAACTGCCGTGGAGGGAGGACGCTCTCCTCCAGGCGGGAGGAGCGATCAGGAGTTACCCAGAAATAGGCCAGCACCTGTGGGTCTGGCCGCTGAGCAGACCCGCTTAGAAGGGATGGGTCTCCCACAGGATGTAGTGCACACAATTTAGGATTCACGTGCTGCATCTACCACAGCGCTGTACACATCAAGTGAACAGTTTTTCAGCTCTGGTGTACAGAGAAAGGTGTAGAGGCTACCTCATGTCCACTAGGCGACGTGCTGTCCTTTCTGCAACAGCTGATGGACAGAAATTTGGCGTCCAGCACGTTAAACGTACGTTGCAGCCATCTCTTTCTGCCACGAAGGGTTCGGATACAGAACAGCTTTTAATCATCCGCTGATTAAGCGTTTTCTAAAATGTGTACAAAGACGCAGGCCTGTTTCACACCCACTTGCTCCACAGTGGGATTTAACGCTGGTCCTGCGAGCCCTGATCAAAGCTCCATTTGAGCCTCTGGATCAGGTCCCAATTAAATTCTTGTCTCTTAAAACTGCCCTGCTGCTGGCTTTAACATCCACTAAGAGGGTGAGTGATTTATCTGCCCTCTCTGTCACTCCGTCATGTCTCAGAATTCAGGCTGACGGCAGCTCAGCTGATCTAAGACCAAATCCAGCTTTTATGCCTAAAACATCACAAGCTCTTTTAAATCAAGAGCAATATCGTTGGAGGGGTTTTCCCTTCCCCCCACAAATCAGAAGAAGAAGCGTTTTTCCATCTTCTCTGTCCGGTGTGGGCATTGACATGCTACATAGCGCGCACAGCTGCAATGCGTCAAATTCAACATTTGTTTGTGCATTATAGAGATGCATTTGCAGGTCGCCCGTTATCCACCCAGCGCTTGTCACACTGGCTGTGTGAGGCCTTTTCTGAAGCCTACAGAGCTTCAGATTTAGAGCCTCCTGTCAACCTCAGGGCACACTCGACCAGGGGTATTGCATCTTCGACTGCTTTGCATAATGGTATGACAATGCAGGATATTTACACGATGACCGCGTGGTCAACACCCTGCTCATTCATTCACTTTTATCTACGTGATGTGACGGCCCATTCCATGACACATTCTGTCCTTAGTGTTTACAGAATGAATATTGTTGTTTCATGGAACTCCGTTTAACTCACATCTGTCTGCATGCATTACAGTGTGAGATGTGGTTATCAGTCACAAGTTGTGATTGTTATTTTGGTTCTATTGTCATTAATCAGTTCATGGCTATTGTTACCAATCAGTTAATTTGATTAATGATCAGCTCTCCTGTTATTATTAATCTGTTCATACTGTTCAGCCGTAAACCGGTTGGTTCATGGCTCCTTTCAGCATTTTCCCCTCCCCGTTGAAACTTTTCCGGCGCGTTCATGCATTCAGAACGCATAACTACACAGCATGCATCTGTGCATGGTACACATAATTACGCAATGCGTAATTACGTACATGGAGAGCTGAGTGACGAGATGTTTTTGGGCAAGCTTCCGCTTCATACGGTGTTCGAATGGACCCAGTGAGGCAAGGACCACATCTGCTTCCCCCTTAACCCATCAACGACAGCCTAAAAGGGCGAAGCCTATACGAAATAGAACGTTGGTTACGTACTTTAACTCCAGATTCTATGAGTATAGGCGTAGCCCTTTAAGCGTCGGGCCTCACTGGCTCCTAAGTGGCTGAAGTAAAAGCTATTTGGTAGCCGATTACCCGCTCTTAACGCAATTTATACAAACCGGGTGGGGCCCACACAGCAGGTGGGCGGGGACTAAATTTTTTTCAGTGTAATGCTCCGCATGACAGGATAAACCCACTAAGCAACAGCCTTAAAGGGCTACGCCTATACTCATAGAATCTGGGGTTACAGTACGTAACCAACGTTTGTGATTGTGTCGTTGGGTGGGAACAACATGACTTCAGACTTCTTTTCATTGAAACTTAAGAAGTTTAAATCCATCCAGTCCCTGATGTCAGCCAGGCAGTCGAGCAGAGGTTGAATAGAGCATGTACCATTGTGTCTTAGGGGGAAGTAAATTTGACAGTCATCGGCGTAGAAGTGAAAGGGCATGTTGTGTTTCCAGAAAATAGCAACAAGTGGCAGCAGGTATAAAGAGAATAGGAGGGGACCCCTGTAGAACTAAAATATTTGCTGGAAACACAAAAGGATCTGTCAGCGAGGTAAGATCTGAACCAATTGAGGGCTGACCCTGTAATCCCCACCCACTGCTCCAACCTATCAATTAGGATCTCATGGTTGATAGTGTAGGGGGGTTAACAGCCCCTCCTGTTGTCTCTGCTCCGTTTAATGTTCGGATGTGAGCTTAAAATTACGGTAGATCTCTGTATTTAAACACATACGTACACACGTACTGTACACATAAATGTCACACAGTAAGAATTTTAAAACTTTTATTAAAATATGTACAGACTTGACTGCTTAGAGCACTTCTGCTCAGCTGAGCTCACATCTTGACCAACTGGAGGAGGAGGACAGCTTTAATACGGCTTAAAAAAAAAAAAGCGCTGATGGTTGAGCAGAGTCACTCATCGCTCTGTTCCCTTTTTTCTATGCACTGAAACCATGAAAGTCCTCTTCTTCAGTGTCAGAATTGAAGAGGCTCAAAAAGATGTCATCACACACTGGCTCCTTGTTGCTCTCAACGTCATTCCCTCGTGCTGTCCGCGTCATCCCGCAGCAGTCCAGCCAAAGTCTGTGCTGTGCACGAGGCATAAAATACAGTAATTGATCTGAAGAATTTAGTGCCTTTTTTTTTTTTTTTTCGCTTACTGTAAACGGGAAGCCTCATTAATGCATGTGTATCTTGGAGGCTGGGTCATTGACGGTATCTCATTGGTCATTAAGGTTACACTTCTGGTCACATGATGACAGTGTAGGTGGAGTTATGGTAGTGAATTTTACCATACCATACCACTTTATTTATAAAGCACTTAAAACAGCTACAAAGCCAACCAAAGTGCTGTACAGACAGAACAACAGGTAACACAGAAAGCAAAATACAAAATGAGGTAAATCAGAATATAGACAAAAAAACGATGCAGAATAATGACGACAAACCAGTGTAGAGCATACAGGATCATAACATCCTGATGCATGCTCAAGGATCAAAACACAGATCATCTTGTGTTGAAAGCTATTGAATAGTAGTGTGTTTTTAAACGGGACTTGAAAACCAAGAGGGAGAGGGAATTTTGAAACCATGACCTAGAATCGTAGCACATCTGATTACCTGCAGGCATTCTCCCTTTGTTGCAAATGCCTGCCCCCAAGAGGGGTGGTGGTGTTGGGAGCCAAGAGCACCTAGCCTTATCAAAAGTAAATTATATACAGTGGCAGGAAGCTGCCGAGAAATGACAAGAAGTCTTTCAAAATAAAATGAATATAAATTTTGAGAAATACATAAATAAGACACCGCAGGGTACAAAGTATGAGACAAAAGTAGTGGCTTATACACCGCCAATTACAATAAATAAACAGAATTGAATTTAACTAAATTGAATTAAGCACCCATAAAGCAGTTAGAAAACAGGTGTCTTGCTTTAAGGACACCACAACATATATGCATGGGAGTTAAACCTGCTGCTTTCCATTCCCAAGTCCACTGCATTACCACTTCACCACAGCCACCCATAGCTTCAAGAAGAGGGAAACAACCCTCTAATAAACTTCATTCACTTGGATTCAG
>NC_056503.1:53040513-53044221 GCF_014905685.2 Nematolebias whitei
ACACACACACACACACACACAATAGAATCGGTGGCCATCAGTTGTTAAAACAAACAAAAATCCTTTGCTTTATTTTAGCCTGTTTGTAAAACTACACTCTGCCAAGAAGTGACAACAATTTGATACCATGTTTTTTTTTTTTTACATGCCTCATGCTAAGAGCTACTGTAGACAGTTGGTTGCTGAATCCTATTACCTTAAACTGTGGATTAGTGTGTTTAAAGGGGAGGCTGGTGCATTGACCCTGGCAAGCTTCATACAGTTTGCTATTTTTATCTGATCTGTAACTGATCTGTGTCATAAGCTCTCAGAAATCAGTTTCTCAGAACACACCATTGGTTGGTTCTCCAATTATATCTGACCGGAGGCAATGTGTTCAACATAATGGTACCTCCTCCAGTTATTTAACAATAAACAATGGTGTACCACAAGGCTCAGTCTTAGGACCCACCCTCTTTACAATCTACATACATAATGTAGGTAAAAACATCCCTAATGCATCCATACATTTCTATGCTGATGACACAGTTGTTTATTGTCGAGCTAAAACTGTTGCTAAGGCTTTCCAGCTTTTGAAATCTGCATTCAACAACATCCAGACAGATTTGTTCCGCCTCAAACTTGTCGTAAATGCCGACAAAACCAAAGGGATGCTTTTTTCAAATAGGAAGTTGGTCCCAGCAGTTCTTCCTCCAATTTTATCCTCAAATGGTGTCCCCATTGAGTTTGTTGGTTCCTATAAATATTTGGGTATCTTGGTCAACTCGCATCTCTCTTTTAAGCTCCATGTGGAAAACTTGGTAAAGAAACTAAAAGTTAAACTGGTTTTCTTTTTCAGAAACAGATCCTGTCTAACTCTGAATGCTAGGAAACGCCTTGTATCTGTGACTTTCCTTCCCTACATTGATTACGGTGACATTATTTACATGAACGCTCCTACAAGAACCCTACAGATGTTGGATGCTGTCTATCATGGTGCACTAATAATAATAATAATAATAAACTTTATTTCTATAGCACCTTCCAACAACGCCTTGCATTGACCAAGGTGCTTCACAAGACAAAACAAGATTAAAAACAGGACACAATAAATCAGTGCAAATTAAAAACACAGCGAGAATAAAATAAGGTAAAAGAGATAAAATAAATAAACAAATACTAAATACTAAACTACTAAAAATTAAACATTAAAAGCCCTTTTAAATAAGTAGGTTTTCAGTTTGACTTTGAACAGAACCAGATCAGAGATGGCACGCAGCTCATAGGGAAGAGTATTCCAGACTGTTGGGCCTGCAACAGAAAAGGACCGGTCCCCCCATTGTTTGCACCTTGAGCGTGGTACCACCAGCAGATTTTGACCAGCAGACCGTAAAGCTCTGCTGGGCTGGTGGACTTTCAAAAGTTCTGAAATATAAGGTTGTGCAAGGCCATTCAAAGCTTTAAAAACAAACAGCAGCAGCTTGAACTGTATCCTAAACTGAACTGGGAGCCAGTGTAAAGAAGAAAGGACAGGAGTGATGTGTTCATATTTACGTGTGTTAGTCAACAGGCGAGCAGCAGAGTTTTGTACAAGCTGTAAACGGGAGATAGAAGATTGATTAATACCCACATATAAGGCGTTACAGTAATCAAGCCTAGAGCTCACAAAGGCATGGATGGCCTTCTCCAGATCACTACGGCTAAGGAGTGATTTTACTTTGGAAAGCATATGGAGCTGAAAGAAGCTGGTTTTCACAACAGAACTGATCTGTTTATCTAGCTTTAAGTTAAAGTCAAGCTCCACTCCTAGATTTTTTACCACCTGGTAGGCGTGGGGAAGCGGAAAACCTAGACTGGGAGAGATGTTGCATGAATTACTGGAAGCACCAAATAAAATCCATTCAGTTTTATCGTTATTGAGGTGGAGAAAATTCTGAGACAGCCAGTGCTTAATGTCGTTTAAGCAGCTGGCAATAGAGTTGAAACTGAGTGAGGAACTGGGAGTGACCAGCAGATAGATTTGTAGATCATCTGCATACAGATGAAAAGACAGATTATGGCATGCAATGATGGGTCCTAATGGTAGCATGTAAAGTGAGAAGAGAACAGGCCCCAGAATGGATCCCTGCGGTACACCAGAGGTCAAAGAGACTGAAGAAGAAGACAGATCACCAATCATAACAGAGAAAGTTCTGTCTGTTAAATAGGACTTAAACCACTCGAGCACAACTCCCTGAAGGCCAACCTGCTGAGCCAAACGAGTGATTAGGACCTGATGGTCTACAGTATCAAAAGCTGCTGAGAGGTCCAACATCACCAGCAGAACAGGTTTTTTTGGCATCAAGGGACAAAAGAATATCATTCTGTACTTTGAGTAGTGCAGATTCAGTGCTATGACGTGGTCTGAAGCCAGATTGAAATTTTTCAAACAAGTTGTTGTGTTCTAAAAAAGATTGCAACTGAATGAAAACAACCTTTTCCAGAACTTTGGATAAAAATGACGTGTGAAATTGGCCTAAAATTAGAAAAAGCTGTAGGATCTAAACCCGTTTTTTTAAGAAGAGGCCTGACCACAGCATGTTTGAAAACAGACGGGACATAACCTAAACTTAGACAGCTATTAATAAATGTCAGAAGACAAGGACCAATAACATCCAAGGACTGCTTGAACATCTTAGAGGGAATGATGTCCAGGGTACAGTTTGTAGGTTTCATCTGCTGAACCACCTTAACGAGGTGAGGTAGTGAGACCAGGTGGAACTGATCAAACACAGCAGAGGTTATTGAGGGAGCACATAACTGAACAGCATTATATGTACTGACAATGTTCTGCTTGATAGTCTATTTTGTTCACAAAGTAATCAAGAAAACCATCACAGGTAGACTGTGTAGCAGTTTTCAGAACATTGATGGAGGGATTAATGACAGACTGAATGGTATTAAATAAAACCCTTGGCCGGTTACAACTGGTAGAAATTTAATTAGAAAGATATTGTGATTTGGCCTGCTTAACAGCTTTTTGATATTCATGAAGACAGTCTCTCAGTATGTCCTGGGACACATGGAGCCTGTCTTTCTTCCAGCTGCGTTCTGCTTTCCTGCAGCGTTGTCTAAAAGTCTGAGTGGTACCATTAAGCCAGGGATCTGGATTGATTTTTGTAGAAGTCTGTCTTAAAGGAGCGATGGAGTCCAAGATCTTTGTAGAAGTGTACTGAAAGGAGGTGATAAATTCTTCTGGATGTAGAGATGAGTCCAGACTTTCAGCGGAGTATAAGTCAGTGCTTCTAAATGCAGCAGCAAACTGACCTGGAGTGGAGGGAGTGATGAAGCGGCAGCGACGTGCTGGAAGCATAGTCTTTACTGGGGGAGGAGTGGAAAATTCAAATATAACAGGAAAGTGGTCTGAAATACAGGTGTCCAAAATTTCTATAACAGATACACGAAGGCCGTGAGAGATGATTAAGTCCAAAGTATGACCATGACTGTGTGTGGACCCTGACACAGATTGTGACAGGTTAAAAGAATCCAGAAGGCTTTGAAAGTCAGCAGAAAGTTGGTTACAGGGACAGCAAACATGAACGTTAAAATCACCACATAAAGCAAACTGTCAAATTTTAGCAACAGTTCAGCTAACAGTTCTGAGAATTCATTAATGAAATCCTTATTATATTTTGGAGGGCGATATAAAACACCACACAGCAGGGGGGGTGCAGATTCCATCACAAACAG
>NC_056503.1:53054221-53077511 GCF_014905685.2 Nematolebias whitei
CTCAACCACCTGGAGCAGAAAAACTCTTACGTCCGTATGCTCTTTGTGGACTTCACATCCGCCTTCAACACCATGATCCCCCAAACCCTGATGGACAAACTATCCACACTAGGACTAAGCCCCTCCATCTGCAACTGGGTACTAGACTTTTTAACAAACAGACCACAGTTAGTGAGGATCCACAACCTCTCCTCCTCCACCATAACCCTCAGCACTGGCTCTCCTCAGGGATGTGTGTTGAGCCCCCTTCTGTTTACTCTGCTCACATATGATTGTGCAGCTACCCATCCAGGCTGTCACATTGTAAAGTTTGCAGATGATACAGCGGTGGTGGGATGCATCACAAACAATGATGAGTCCAGCTACAGGCAAGAGGTGGAACACCTGGAGAGCTGGTGCAGAGAGAATAACATTCACATCAATGTGAAGAAGACAAAGGAGATGATTGTAGACTTCAGAAGGAACAAAAACACCTACACCCCCCTGAACATAAGAGGATCTGCGGTGGAAGTGGTCTCCAGCTACAAGTACTTGGGTGTACACATGAATGACAATCTCAGCTGGAGCAACACCACCACCAGCCTGATCAAGAAAGCTCATCAGAGACTCTACTTCCTCAGACGGCTGAGGGAAGCTCAGTCCTCACCTCCTTCTACAGGTGTGCAGTGGAGAGCATCCTGTGCTCCAGCATCAACGTGTGGCATGGAGGCTGCACAGTTGCGTAAAGAAAAGCTTTGCAGAGAGTGGTGAAGGCTGCACAGAAGATGTTGGAGTCAGCCTCCCCACTATCACAGACATCTACACCTCCAGATGCAGGAAGAGGGCCACCTGCATCATGAAGGACCCCACTCACCCAGCACACACACTTTTTGCCCCACTCCCCTCAGGAAGGAGGTTGAGGAGCATTAAGTTTAGAACCACTAGACTGAGGAACAGCGTCTACCCTGAGGCTGTTAGACTCATGAATCTCTAACTAGAATAATCACTGTGAAAAACCATATCATGTTGCTGCTGATCTGTTTCATGTCGCTGCTGATCTGTTTCAGTGTTGATGTGTTCATGCGTGCACATCTGCTCACAGACTCATGTTCATGTTTGTGCTGATGTTCAATGTTTTATGTTATGAGTGCTTAGTGTATATTTAGTTGATGTTTTTCTTAGTTCATATCTTAGATGTTATTACTGTTTTTCTTATACATTTTATTGTTGGATGTAACTGGGACCCTGTGTACATAATTTCGCTCCACCACATGTACCACATGAGGTGCGAATGACAATAAAGAATCTCTGACTCTGACTCTAAAAGTAAACAATATGTGAAAAATACATTGTTTTTCCTCAGGCTATCCTTGTATGATATTAACATTAGTTTGATTATCTAAAAAGTGTGTTATAAAATATACACAAATGAAAGACTTTTGTAAGAGGGCAAATACCTTTTCACATCACTGTCTATAAAATGTACTATAAATAAAACTAACTTAGCATGCACTTATAAAATACTTCCACCCCACCCAAAAAAAGTATGTCTTCCCTTACATCAGGACACGAATGCTTAACAGGCAGTTTTTGTTTCGGTATTTGAACCTTTGCTTCCTCATTAGTTACTTACTCTTTGGAAAGTGTTGATTGACAGCTGTGCATTTTGTGCTTGAATGAGCAGCCATATTTGCTCTTAAATTACAGTTCTTGTCATGACTTGATCTCTTATCTTCTTCTGCAGTGGAGGAGTCTGACATCATTGACTTGGAGAAGCGCTACTGGCTGCTCAAAGCTCAGTCCAGGACTGGTCGTTTTGACTTGGAAACTTTTGTCCCGCTGGTGTCTCCTCCCATCCATGCCTCACTGAGTGAAGGTAAGTACAAGATCTTTACCAAAATGTTATTGAGACACATTTGTTTTATTAGTCATATTACAGTTCATTTCATTTAAAAAATGTCTGGCTCACATTGAATTGTTGAGATCTTCAACTTGAACATTATATAAATACTGAAGAAGGCCAAGACCAAAGTGGAAAGACCAAAGCCATCTTAAAATAACTTCCAGTCTTCAAACTTTAATAGCAGTTTATGTGAACGCTATTTGATAGACTTTTACATTGCTGTGAATTTGTCAACACATTATTACTCAAAGCTCTGCAGTTATTTGAACTTTATTACTTGAACATTATTTGCAAGCGCAAATAGTGGCAGCTCTAGCTGTGGCACTTTTTATGTAGACTGGGGTCAATTTAGGTAGGAATTTCACAAAATTTCTGATATAAAAATACCAGAGAACATCAAAATACCAACAATTAAGGTCTATAACAGGTCAGGTGCAGACAGAAACATTAAAGTGTTTATTGTAGTGCAGGAATTTTTATTTTGTCCTATGTGTAGAAAATGGGGAGGAGTTGAAAAGTTTGATTGCCACATAGAGGAAGGACTTCTTGTGGCGCTCTGTGGCGCTCTGTGGAGCGTCTCGGTGGTCTCAGTCTAGAACTGAAGGTGCTGCGGTAAGAGTCCAGTGCAGCATTCATTCAACCTTTTATTTATACAAGTTCCCATTGATCCTCGAGTACTCATTTACAAGAGAGACTTGTTTCAGACAGACAAAAGCAGATAAGGAAAAGAGAAACATGAGGGGAGCGGAGGTAAAAAAGAATCATATCTCACACTATGTCTTGATCACGGCACAGTGTGAAAGTTGCAAAAAAGACCTCGCACATAAACAACAACATACCAATGACATCATAATACATTTATGCAAGAGGTGGCTGACAAAGGCGGTGGACACTGCCAGCAAGTTCCATATTCCTAATGAGAGATGGCACCTTGTCTATCAGCCGGCTCAGCTCTGATACAGATCCATAGATGTCCTTGGGAACGGAGCGGGTAGGGGGAGTAGCAAAGCAGAGCTTTTTGTTCACATAACCTCCAGGAGAAATTTGAAATAGTTAGCCTATTCAAGGCCAAGTGGGAAAGCCAGATTCAGATAACATCTGTTTTGTGTCAGGCCGACTCTGCTTGATTTTTTTTTGTCCGCCTCCCTAGTCCTGCTGGTACGTTTCAATGGCGACTCCAAACAGCCATATTTTGTGGTCACTCTACCGGGCCGTGCTTATAGCCTTCTCCAAGGTTGATTTCTTCACGCTAGCGAGTTCCAGGAACCGCAATTGGCCTGCGATTCTCAGAAATCTCGTCCAGCTTACAGCTTAGCTCACAAAGCATCTGAGTCTGAGTGCTCGAAGCACGGCACATGCCTTCACACAAGGCGGGTAGCCTCACAATAGAGCTGGGCCATATCATATTGTTCACGATAATACCAGTAAAAAAAAAAGCTTGCCCGGGAAAATAAATGATATCACGATGTGCTAATTTCATGACATAAGTACGTCAGTTTTTGCCCCGCCTCATTAACAGAACTGAGTGCACCGAACTACTGAACCAAACTGCAACACCCCCCCACCCCCCCCACACCACCACCACCTGTCGGTACTGGCATAATGCTAATTAGCTGGGCACAATACTAGCTAGCTAAAATGCTAAAAACAAACGATGTGCGGCTCGGCTGCGTTTCTCCATCCAGCTCTAAACTGCGGGTACAGACTGACGGCTCAACTATCTCTCCCCTTCCACACCAGCGCAGCTCGGCTTTTTTCTCTCCCCCCACCCTGCTCTGGGCTACTGGTGCGGGCACAGCTTGGCTGGGTCCTCCTGCTCTAAACTGCTGGTACAAACATGCGCAGCTCAGCTGTGTTCCACAGTCCATGGAACAAGAACAGAGAGAGTCAGGTGATCAGAGACAGAGCATCAGAGAAATTAATCATTCCTGCAGGAACAGAAGAAGCTGAAACACCACAAGCTTCAGGGTCAGCTGATCACCTTGTTACAACTTCTGGAAATACAGCTCATTTAAATACAACATATATTTTGTTGTATGTTACATTTATGCTCAACAGATCTTAAGCTTCATTTTATTTATATATTTATTTATTGGGGAGTGGTGGCGCAGATGTTAGAAGATGGGCCTGTGATCGGAAAGTTGCAGGTTCAACTCCCGGTACTGTCAACATCAAAAAAATGTGGGTGGAAAAGGTGAAACACCCACACTTCCCTCCACCCTCATTCGCCCCACTCTAGGCCCCTGAGCAAGGCCCTTAACCCCCACCATCTGCTCCTTAAACAGGTCTCTGTTGAAAATGAGTTCTCGTGGCTCAATGAGAATACCTGTATAAATAAAGGGTAAATAAATAAAAATATTTAGTTATGTTGGGAAACTGCACCTGCACTTTAGTTTTTGTGGTGGATTTTGTTTATATTTGGTGCAAACTTTTTCAATCTCAATAACAGAAGGATCATTTTTATTTTTAGGCTGAATACTTTACTCAATAAGAACAAAAAAAAAAGTAGAAAAGTTTCGTCTTTCATCCGAAAGACTTCCGCAGTCTGAGGTGCTGTATTCAGCTCAGTCTCTTAAATAGCACCTACTCAGAGTGGATCAACCAGTTTGCTGCTGACAACCAAAACCAGCTGCTCACATGCTCAAGAAGGACCATCGGCCTAACGATGGATCATTAGCACCTGATGGCTGTTTACTATTCACAGGGGGTTGAGTGATACTAGCAATCACAGCATTGTAAGAGGGGGACAATTGAACACGTAGGCCTCCACCCCTGTTTAATGATGGACGATTTCTTTTCACAAAGATGGCCTCCTTTACTCCTCTCTCAAACCATCCAGGATGTGAACATCTTCATCCCTGAAAGAGTGACCGCTGGCCTGGAGATGAGCGTAGACCGCAGAGTCCTGGCCTGATGATGTTGATCTTCTGTGCTGGTCCATCCTTTTGGCTAGTGGCTGTTTAGTTTCCCCGATGTAAGGTGTATGATTTCTGTTTTTTTTTTTTTTTTTTTAGTTATAACACAAAATTTATCATTATCGTCAGAATTCTCTGAAATATCACAATATTATATTTGAGCCATATCGCCCACCCCTAGTTCCACCTACTGCCTATAGCTGGACTCATCATTGTTTTTGGTGCATCCAACCATCCCTGTATTGTCTGAAAACTTTACAATATTCATTCAACCTTTATTTAGACAGGTAATCCCATTGAGCCTTGAGGACTCATTTACAAGAGAGACCTGATTATGAATATGACATCCGCCTATGATCCTATATATCCGCCTATATGATCCACCTGAATATGACAGCCTGGATGGGTCATGTACAGTTATACATTAGCAGAGTGAACAGAAGGGGGCTCAACACATAGCCTTGGGGGAAGCCGGTGCTAAGAATTTTGGTGGAGGAGGAGAAGTCGTGGATCCTCACAGACTGGTCTGCTGGTTAAGAAGTCTAGGACCCAGTTGCATAGAGAGGAACTTAGTCCTAGTTTGATTAGTTTGTCTATCAGGGTCTGAGGAATCATGGTGTTGAAGGCAGATGTGAAGTCCACAAAGAGCATACGGACGTAGGAGTCCTGCTCCAAGTGGACGAGAGCAGTCTGGACCACAGAGGAGATGGCATCTTCTGTTGATTGATTCTCATGGTATGCGTACTGATGAGGATCCTCGTTGATGTTGATGTTAGCTTTGATGCGGATCATGACCAGCTTTTCAAAGCATTTAGCGACTATCGGGGTGAGGGCTACCGGCCAATAGTCATTCAAATCAGTCACTGTAGAGCTTTTTGGAAGTGGGATAATGATGGCAGTTTTGAGGGAGGTGGGAACCGTTGCCAGGGTGAGGGAGGAGTTAAATATGTCAGCCAGCATCTTGCAGAGTTGATCCGCACAGTTGTTCAGCACCTTCCCCGGGATGTTGTCGGGGCCGGTTGTCTTGTGAGGATTAATCCTTCTGAAAGTACTCCTTACTTCTGCTGAGATCACGCTGAGGAACTCTTCTTCCTGTGATAAGGTGAGTCTGGTGCTGGGTGGTCTGTTCCGGTCCTCAAAGCATGCATAGAATCTGTTGAGAGCATCAAGCAGTGATGGATCATTCGGGCATTGTGCACCTCTGCCATTATACAAAGTGGAGGAAAGACAGGCTGCAGGTCTCTTTTCAAATACTTAGAGAGTTGGTGCCATTATCAGAAAGTAGTAAAAGCTGCTAAATCCAAATACTACTTTGATATAATTACCTCAAACTCTCACAACCCACGTGTCCTCTTCTCCACCCTAAACTCTGTTCTCCACCTCACTGAACCATCACCTCTGGAAGCCTCAACTGAGCTGTGCGACAACTTCTTATATTTCTTTTTGGAAAAATTGCGACCACCAGGGCTCTCATTTCCTCTCTAACTCATGACCCATCCATCCCACCTCTATCTGTAGCTCCTTTTGACCATTTTGAACCCATCACTCTATCTTCTCTAGAGCAGGTCATGTGCAACTTGAAACCTTCTGGTTCCCCCTTTGATGTGGTCCCCCCTCGACTACTAAAGGAGGTTTTTCCAACTCTAGGTCCGTCCATTCTTGATATAGTAAACAGTAGTTTATCCACTGGTGTGGTGCCAAAATCCTTTAAACATGCTGCTGTCCAGCCTCTCCTGAAAAATCTATACCTTGACCCCTCAGTCGTTTCCAACTTCCGACCTGTCTCCAAACTCCCATTTGTTTCTAAAGTACTAGAGAAAATAGTCGAGTCCCAGTTGAAGTGCTTCCTGGAGGATAACGCCATCTTAGAGCTTTTCCAGTCTGGCTTTAAACCTCTCCACAGCACTGAAACTGTCCTGCTGAAGGTCTTTAACGACATCTTCAGATTCACAGATACTGGTGATTCTGTGCTGCTTGTCCTGTTGGACCTCACAGCCGCCTTTGACACCATTGACCATGAGATCCTCATTGCTAGGTTGGAGCAGTGGGTGGGCGTCACAGGGTCAGCCCTCAATTGGTTCAGATCATATCTCGCTGACAGATCCTTTTGTGTCTCCATCAAGGATTTTAGTTCTGCAGAGGCATAGCTTAAATGGGAGGTTCCGCAGGGGTCCATCCTGGGTCCCCTCCTATTCTCTTTATACCTGCTGCCGCTTGGTGCTATTTTCCGAAAACACAACATGCTCTTCCACTTCTATGCCGATGACTGTCAAATTTACTTCCCCCTAAGACACAATGGTACGTGCTCTATTCAACCGCTGCTCAACTGCCTGGCTGACATCAGGGACTGGATGGCTTTAAATTTCTTGAGTTTCAATGAAAAGAAGTCTGAAGTCATGTTGTTCCCTCCCAACGACACGATCACAAACCACTGTCTCGACCTTTCCGCTCTAACCCTGTCAGAAAAACAAAGAGTCACTAATCTGGACGTGATAATGGACCCTTCCCTGAAACTTAACAATCATGTAAACATGATTGTTAAATCATGCTTCTTCCAACTGAGGCGGCTGTCTAAACTGAAGCCCATATTGTCCAAAAAGAACCTGGAGACAGTAATACATGCATTCATTACATCTAGGCTTGATTACTGCAATTCACTCCTGTTTAGTATCAGTCAGACCTCCATTGCACGACCACAACTGGTCCAGAATGCAGCAGCCCGATTTTTAACCAGTACAGGCAAAAGAGAGCACATTACACCAGTTTTGGCCTCACTGCACTGGTTACCAGTTCACCTTAGAATCCAGTTCAAAATACTCAGGTATGTCTACAAATCACTGAACAGTTTCGCCCCCCCCCATCTCTCTGATCTGCTACAACCGTATGTCCCACCACGTTCCCTGAGGTCAGCGGACCAGTTGCTCCTCACAGTTCCAGGAACTCGTCTTAAGCGTAGAGGTGACAGAGCCTTCTCTGTAGCAGGACCAAGACTCTGGAACGAGTTACCTCTGCTTGTCAGACAGGCCCCCTCCCTCTCGGTTTTCAAGTCCCGCTTAAAAACTCACTACTATTCAGTAGCTTTCAACACCAGATGATCTGTGTCTTGAACCTGTATGCTCTATACTGGTTTGTCGTCATTATTCTGCATCGTTTTTATGTCTATATTCTGATTTACCTCATTTTGTATTTTGCTTTGTGTGTTACCTGTTGTTTTGTCTGTACAGCACTTTGGTTGGCCTTGTAGCTGTTTTAAATGCTCTATAAATAAAGTGGTATGGTATGGTATTATAATCTGTTATGCACTTAATGCCCTTCCACATGTTCTTTGGGTCTTGTGAGGATAATTGTCCCTGGATCTTCTGTGCATATGCTGCTTGGCCCTTTTAATACCAGGATCCAGCTCTAACTTCCTCAGCTTCTGTGAATTGCCAGACCTGAAGGCAGTGTCCCTTGCTTCCAGCAGGGTGCAAAGCTCTGCTTTCAGCTAGGACTTTTGGTTCGGATAGCTCTTTACATTTCTGAAGGTGGTGACGTCATCAGCACACTTACTAATGTAACACAGGACTGAGGATGTGTTTTTCTCAAAGTCTAGCGCTCCCCCCTCCTTAACAGCAGCTTCCCTGAAGATCTGCCAGTCTGTGTGTTCAAAGCAGTCTTTCAGTATATAGTCACTGTTTCTTACCCACCCCTCTAATTTCTTTTGTGTTGGTCTGGAGCGTCTCAGCAGGGGCAGGTAAGCAGGAGACACAAAGATTGATATGTGATCAGAGAATCCGAGATGGGGGGGGTATACGGCTTTATATGCGTCTTTTACGTTGGTATAAACACAGTATAGTGTGTTATTTCCTCGTGTACGAAGGGTCACATGCTGATAACTTGGCAGTGTCTCATTCAGATTTATGTGGTTAAAATCACCAACCACCACATAAAAAGCCTCTGGGTGTTTGTTTTGAAGCGAGCTGATATTATTATTTAGCTCCTTCTGGGCATCTTTAGCATCAGTGTCAGAAGCTATGTAAACAGCTGTTATGTATACTGCTGTAAACTAGCGGGGTAAATAATGTGGTCGATACTTCACAGTCATGAGGCCATGGTCTTGAGCCGGAAAAGGGTAGAGTGCCCTCTCCGGGTCAGGGAGGAGGTCATGCCCCAAGTTGAGGAGTTCAAGTATCTTGGGGTCTTGTTCAAGAATGAGGGAGAAATGGAACGTGAGATCGATAGGCGGATAGGTGCAGCATCTGCAGTGAAGTGGGCGCTGTACAGGTCTGTCGTGGTGAAGAGAGAGCTGAGTCAAAAGGTGAAGCTCTCAATTTACCGATCGATCTACGTTCCTACCCTCATCAGAATCAGAATCAGTTTATTATTGCCATGTCAATGAACAAGGTTCACAAACTAGGAATTTGCTTCGACATAAAGTTGCGAATAGTAATAAAGTAAAATAAAATAAAGTTAAATGAAAACATAACATAAAACATGTACACCCATAAATAAAGTAAAAATGAAAACATAACATAAAACATGTGTACACCCATAAATAAAGTAAAAATGAAAACATAACATAAAACGTGTACACCCATACAATAGAAAACAATAAAAAAGCTTAGAGAACAGTACAGATGGAGTATTCAATTATAATACAGATATAATGTGACCAAAGCAAAAATTATGAGGTAACATTATGAGTGTTCAGGAGTCCAACAGCAGAGGGGAAAAAACTGTTCTTATGGCGGGAGGTTCTGGTCCGAATGGACCGAAGCCTCCTGCCTGAGGGGAGTGGTTCAAACAGTCCGTGTGCAGGGTGAGCAGGGTCAGCTGTGATCCGACCTGCTCGCCTCACAGTCCTGGAGACGTACAGGTCGTGGAGGGATGGAAGGCTGCAGCCGATCACCTTCTCAGCTGAGCGCACAACGCGCTACAGTCTCAGTCTGTCCCTGGCAGTGGCCCCGGCGTACCACACCGTGATGGAGGAGCTGAGGATGGACTCGGTGATGGCTGTGTAGAACGGCACCATCAGCTTGGCCGGCAGCTTGGCCTTCTTCAGCTGTCGCAGGAAGTACAGTCTCTGCTGGGCCTTCTTGATGAGGGAGCTGATGGTCGGCTCCCACTTGAGGTCCTGGGTGATGGTGGTGCCGAGGAACCGATAAGAGTTCGCAGTGGTGATGGAGGTATCATTACAGGTGAGGGGGGAAGAGGGGCTGTGGCTTTCCTGAAATCCACAATCATCTCCACTGTCTTCTGGGCATTGAGTTCCAGGTTGTTGCTGCTGCACCAGGTCACCAGCCGGTCCACCTCCCTCCTGTATGCAGACTCATCACCGTCCGAGATGAGCCTGATGAGGGTGGTGTCATCTGCAAACTTAATAAGTTTCACAGAGTCATGGCTGGAGGTGCTGCAGTTGGTGTACAGGGAGAAAAGCAGGGGGGAAAGCACACAGCCCTGTGGAGATCCTGTGCTTATAGTCTAATGAGTGTCCGAGACAGCTCTCCCCAGCCGCACGCACTGACTCCGGTCTGTCAGGAAGTCTGTGATCCACCTGCAGGTGGAGTCAGGTACATGGAGCATGGAGAGCTTGTCTTGGAGCAGAGCAGGGAGGATGGTGTTAAATGCAGAGCTGAAGTCCACAAACAGGATCCTGGCGTAGGTTCCTGGGGAGTCCAGGTGCTGCAGGATGAAGTGAAGAGCCAGGTTTATTGTATCATCTACAGACCTGTTGGCCCTGTAGGCAAACTGCAGGGGGTCCAGGAGGGGGTTGGTGATGGACTTGAGGTGAGATGAAACCAAGCGTTCAAAGGTTTTCATGACTACAGACGTGAGAGCTACAGGTCTGTAGTCATTTGGTCATGTGACACGTGGCTTCTTGGGGACAGGGACAATGATGGAGGACTTGAAACAGGCTGGGACGTGGCATGACTCCAGTGAAGAGTTAAAGATCCCTGTGAAGACCGAAGCTAACTCTCCAGCACAATGTCTCAGCGTGGAGGGTGACACAAGATCTGGGCCTGCAGCCTTATGTGTGTTCAGCCTTTTAAAAAGCCTCCTTACTTCATCCTCTTGTACAGAGATAGCAGGGGGTTGTCGGGGGCAGTCCCAAGTGGTTAAACCAGTTGGGCTGGGGTTGGTGTGGAAGATGGAGGAATGTGAGTCCATGACTTCAAAGCGTGAATAGAAGTCGTTCAGATCGTTTGCCAGTTAGATTGTCTGTAGAATGAGGTGCTCTGGGCTTGTAATTAGTTATCTCTTTCAGCCCCCTATTTTTTTTTTTTTTGAAAGTTTGATTCGTGCTTTATTGTTTTTTTGTGCTTCTTTTTTTAAATTTTTTTTAAATTTTTTTTTATTAATAACACACAGAACTACAAAACACTACAAAAGAGAAAGATATATACAAACACACGTGAAGGGTGTCAGAACTACAGTTTACAAGCTCGGGGGGTTACAAAATGATAAAAATTGAGTAATAAATATATAAAAAACATTAAATGAAAAGAATAAACATAAGAAACAAAATGGAGCAAAACAATATGAGAAACTTAAAACAACATGTTTTTTTATATCTGTTGTGAAATGGTTCTAGCAGTTTTCCAGTTTTTTAATCTACTTATTGAAGAATAGTACAACTTGAATTTGTTCATAAAACACGGGAAGCAGGGCTGAGTGTCCCTCCACTTACTACAATGAATGTGGTACTTTGCTATAAGGATGACTATATTTATAGCATCAGAGTAAGCTGAGCTTAAATTATCCATATAAAATAAAATGGCATCAGCATCAAAGGGAGGAATGTTCAGTTTTAGATTAATCCAGTTTGTAATGTCAGTCCAGAAACTTTGTGAGTATTGACATGAAAAAAACAAATGTTCAAGAGATTCATCTTCAGATTTACAGAAGGTACACAAATCCACCTCAAATTTAAACCTTCTGTGCAGAAACATGGCTACTGGATAGATCTTATTTATTATTTTAAAATGGTTTTCTTTCACTTTAGGAGATATAGGCCATTTGACAAATTTTGAATGAGCAGAAGTCATTATGGTTTTATGATTTATATTGGGAGGTTTCGTGAATGAATCCGTTGTAATCATAGTAAATCGTTTGTCGCATGCATTCATTGATCATCTTATTACATTTGAGATCAACTAAACTACAGTCATTTAGTTTTAATGTGGCATCCAAACAGTCACCTTAGAATACATAATGATATTTTTAATTAACTGAATCAAGGCTAAAGGGATTGCTTTACATACCTTCATAAAGTCTTTATGGCAGCAGCTAAGGTTATATTTTCTAACAAAAGATGAGAAATTTAAAAGATCTCCATTACAATCCAAGATGTCTGTTACAAAAATGATGCCTTTTTCATACCAGTCTTTTCTAAATGTTGACTTTCTGCCCACTGTGATTGCTCTATTCTTCCACAAAGTTGATCCATGAGGTGAGAAGTTATGGTGAAATATCATTTTCCAGAACTGAAGAACTTGTTTGTGGAAGTTTGATAATTTAACTGGAATCTTCGTCACTTCAAAGTCACACCTTGCAAGGAAGTCAATTCTTCTTAGCTGCTTAAAAATGGAGGCAGGGATATGAAACCACATTGAATTTAGTTGTTGTAAACAAGTTTTTAACCATTTAGTCCTAAATGTTCCAACCATTGCTTCAAAGTCTAGTGCATTAATACCACCATGCTCATGTTTTTAACTAGTTGGGACCTTTTAACATAATGAGTCTTATTTTTCCACAAAAACTGAAAGATAATGGAGTTGGCTTTTCTTATGTTTTGTGGTGATCTATACATAGAATGACGTGGATAAACAGCCTTGGAAATGCCATCTGCTTTAGTCAACAGGTTCCTTCCAAAAATAGTCAGATCTCTTGTCAACCAACGGCTGAGACTTTGTTTCATATCTACTAAGCGGTTTGAGATGTTATCATCTTCCCTTCTAACTGCATTCTTAGATACTAGTACACCCAAATATTTAACTTCATGTACGACTCTGATTGACTGGATGTTTTTATGAATACAAGTATGAATGGGAAGGATCTCACATTTGTTAATGTTAAGTCCTAGACCTGAAGACTTAGAGAATAGTGAAATTGTATTAAGGGCTCTTTCAACCATTAAATCATTTTTTAAAAACAATGCTGTCATCGGCAAATTGACTAATCTTGTATTCTCTATCAAAAACGTTAATTCCCTTTAACTCAGGATTGCTATTAATTTTTCAGCCCCCTCCAGACAGAGGCAGAGTCATTTGCAGAAAACTGTTGTTCCAGCCGTGTGTTGTACCTGGATTTAGCCTTTGACACCTCCTTGCTAAATCCATACTTCGCACGTCTGTAGTTGTCTCTGTCCCCCTCTCTGAAAGCAGCCTCCTTCTACTGACGAAGCTGTCTTAGTTTGGATGTAAACCAGGGTTTATCATTATTCAAAATGACTCTGGAGCATGATGGGATGATGCTGTCCTCACAGAAATGTATATATGATGTCACAGTGTTTGTGTATTTGTCTAGACTGTCTGTAGAAGCCCTGAACAGGTCCCAGTCTGTGGTGTCCAAACACGTGCGTAGCTCCTCCACAGCTTCACTGGTCTACTTTTTGGATGTCCTCACCACAGGTTTTGAGAGCTTCAGTCTCTGTCTGTGTGCAGGTATGAGGTGAATCATCTCATGATCTGAGAGACCCAGGGCAACACGAGGCACAGCACGATAAGCACCGCTCACTGTGGTGTAACAGTGATCCAGCGTGTTTCCTTCTCTGGTCGGGCATTTAACAAACTGTTTATATTTAAGTAGTTCATGCCTGAGGTTTGCTTTGTTAAAATCTCCAAGGATAATAACAAGGGAGTCCAGAAAAGTTTGCTCTACACTCGTAATCTGATCCGCGAGCGCGCGTTCAGCCTCGTGCACATCCGCGCACGGTGGGATGTAAACAGCGACCAGAATAAATGAAGTTAGCTCACGTGGAGAGTAGAATGGTTTGCAGTTTATGAAGAGATATTCCAGAGAAGGAGAGCAGTGCTGGGAGATCACTGTCACGTCGAAGCACCAGGCGTTGTTGATAAAAAAAAAAGAGACTCCTCTGCCTTTTTTCTTTTCTCTGGAAAGTCCCCGCTGTCTGTCAGCGCGGAGGAGCTGGAACCCCTCGAGATAGAGCGCGGAGTCCGGGGTCTTCTCGTTGAGCCATGACTCCGTGAAGCACACCTCATCTATGGTCATGAGCTTTGGGTTGTGACCGAAAGAACGAGATCTCGGATACAAGCGGCCGAAATGAGTTTTCTCCGCAGGGTGTCTGGGCTCTCCCTTAAAGATAGGGTGAGAAGCTCGATCATCCGGGAGGGACTCGGAGTAGAGCTGCTGCTTCTCCACGTCGAGAGGAGCCAGTTGATGTGACTCGGGCATCTGTTTAGGATGCCTCCTGGACGCCTCCCTGGTGAGGTGTTCCGGACACGTCCCACCGGAAGGAGACCCAGAGGAAGACCCAGGACACGCTGGAGGGACTATGTTTCTCGGCTGGCCTGGGAATGCCTCGGGATTCCCCCGGAGGAGCTGGACCAAGTGGCTGTGGAGATGGAAGTCTGGGCCTCCCTACTTAGGCTGCTACCCACGCGACCCAACCCTGGATAAGCAGAAGAAAATTAATGGATACTTCACAGTTAGTTGCTCTAAAGCCTTGGAGCATGTACTCTTTGTCAGCGTACAGTTTGTGGACCAACCTTTATTTATCTAAACACATACTCCCTCTTTCTGCGTCTTTCCCGTTTTTTTGCTGCAGCGGTCCACTCGAAGAAAAAGTCTGTTGTCTAGCTGGAAGGCTGTGTTCGGCATGTCGCTGTTCAGCCATGTCTCTGTGAGATAGAGTACTACACATTCCCTCATCTCCTCTGAGACACCCACTCTTAGTCGATGCAGATCCATCTTGTTATCCAAGGAGTGGACTTTGGACAGAAAGAGAGAGGATATCGGGAGTCTGCCAGTCCTAGCGTTAGCTTTCAGCTGCACTAACACACCAGCCCGGCAACCTCTCTTCTTCCCCCTGGACACGGCGCCTCCTCTTGCCGTTTGAGCGCTGCTGTCTCCACGCTGATGTCCGTAAAAGGTGCAGTCTGCCCAGCTTAGTTTTAAGGTTGTTATTGATTGCTGCTGTATTCAGCATTAAGTCCTTTTTCATCCTCATCAGTTTTGATTTGGCTATAATTCACATGCTTAATGCGTGCAGTCAGGTTTTGAGTCTGTTTTTCAAAACTCCTGAAAACTGGGATCTCACTAAGACCCTGTGAAACTGCGGCTGCTCTGAGCACGGCCATCTTGTCTGAACATCTCATCTGAGGTGTGGAACATGGCCCACTTGGACTCAATGACCCCCCACCTCTGCCATTTTTAGTCCCCAACTATCAAATTATATTTATTTATATTATATATTAATGTAAATGTAATAAAATAGTCTCTAAAAGTTGCAACCCATTGTGAACGTGTGCATGTATACAAAACATTTGTAGTAAAAAATAAAAAAAGACAAACAAAAGGTTCGTAAGCTCAATCAAGCTAAATCACAAAAAAGGTTAAATCATGTCACCTGGACAGTTTATTTTAGGGAGAAACGTTTCGTCTTTCATCTGAAGACTTCATCAATCTGAGGCCTGCCACCAAACTCTCTTATAAATAGTACCTCATTGTGGTGGTTCAAGCCAACCTACTGTGGATTTCACAGAAACTGGCTTTACACATTCATATAAGGACCATCAGCATCCGTTCTTGCTGGCAGGCTTAGACTGATGAAGTCCTTTGGATGAATGACAAAAATCTCCCAAAAAGAAACTGTCCAGATGACATGATTTAACTTTTTTTTGTGATTTGTAATTTTAGTTTAAAGAAACCATTACACAAAGTCTCCAAAAATATACTGTTTATAGAAATCAACTAAGCTTACAGTGACAACTTAGTGGGTGTCAGTGTTTGATTCAAACTATTTAAACTTTTGAAAATATATATAAATATTAACTCACAAACTCAAGTTCTTATTTTTGACCTTATAGAATGGCGTTTGACTTCCTAAACACTTGTTTTTTGTACAAACATAATCTGAGTGTTTGCTGTTGTATTTCAGGCTTGTTTCATGCTTTTGATGAAAATCGGGACAATCACATTGACTTTAAAGAGATCTCCTGTGGACTCTCTGCATGCTGCAGGGGGCCCATCGCTGAGAGACAGAAATGTAAGCATGCTGAAATTTAATTGTTTACCCATTATTAATTATCATTTAGAATTGTCATAACAAGTACAATATACATTTTTATGACCGTATTATGAATAATAATTAAAAGTGAAAATGTTTTGTGATTGGTACATTGTTGTATTGCTAATAGTCTTTTAACTGATGCTTTAATTTACCATTTAAACTTGAAGAGATCTGTCAGTGTTGTGCTGTGAATCCATATTTTTATCTGACTTTTTTTTACTGCCAGTTTGCTTCAAAGTGTTTGATGTAGACCGTGATGGGGTTCTGTCTAGAGATGAACTCCATGAAATGGTAGTGGCGTTGTTGGAGGTGTGGAAGGACAATCGCATTGACACGATCCCTGTAAGTAAACCCACAGGCTGTATTGTCACATTGATATGAACACATAAATCACCAAGACTAAATCGGTGTGTTTTGAACTTTTTCTCCAACAGCAGTCTCAGGTTTGGTTAACAGGTGGCTTTGATGGCATGTAAATTTTAGTTTCATCTACACTTCGCAGAAAAAACCCCAAATAATTTGGATGTTAAAGCGATGTTTTCTGTGCTCCTGTTTTGTCAATTTTCTGTTTTGACCTGAAGTACACTAACAGCAGAGATATTATTTAACCAGATTTCCTGCTTGCTCTCGTCTATACCAAGTTGTATCTCCTTTCCACTTTTCTCAAAACATACAAATGTGTCATTGATATTTTCTTTTTCTTTTATTCATCAAACAACAGTGACATTTTCCTGATTGTGTAGCATCACAGATATTCAGCAGTCATTACAAAGATAAAGTGTTTGCATTATTCTTAGTCCTTGTTTAAAAAAACAAAAAACACAAAAAAGTTAATGATGATGCCTATGAATGGGTCTCAGTTCCTGTAATACACTCTGGCCTTCTTCCATTTGAAGACCACATTAGTGGATCTACATTGACAAATAAAGCCCCCAGTAGACTCCTGCGTACGTCCATACGCGGAGATACGCACGCACGCACGTACGTACGTACGTACACAGAGGTTCGAGCTTACCCCCTCAGGGCATGTCGTGCAAAGCTCAATTTTTATGACCGCGTACGTGTATGCGGTGTCGCACAATAAACTGCCCGGCGACGGACTGTTTTGTATGTGACACCATTGTATTAAATTCCCCTTCTTCATCCCTGGTCTGGCCTTTCCTTTTGTTTTTTTGCCAAAAGACAAATGCTCTCTTCCTCCTCCGTTGACTTCATGACTGAAATGGTGAGAAATGAAAGAATTTGTCACGAGCGAATTATAAACTCAGGTCCAGCGTGGCTGCGGGAGGGTCTGGAGATTTCTTGTTGGGCTGGTCTGATGTGTGGGCTGCAGGACCAGCGCTTCTTGTTTTTTTTTTTTGTTTTAGAACTTTTTATTATCAACATATAAACACAGAACACTGCTGCAGCTGAGGCTGCCAGCGCTCTTTTTTTTCCCCTTCGATCTGTCAATCAATCCAGTAGGTGTGTCAGCAAATGACCAATCGGCGACCTCAATTTGTCCCAAAGGTAAACGCCCCTTGTCTGTGGAACTGACTGCAGCTGCTCAGGGTGTACGCTCGAGTATGAAGTCTGAACCCTCTGCATACAGTACGTGCGTACGTACGCGTGAACGGACGTACGTGGGAGTATACTGGGGGCTTAACCGACTTGTGTTGTGTTTTTAAATTTTTTTTATCCCCTTACTATGCTTCATTTAGGAGCTGCCAAAAGTCTTTGAACCTTGTGTAATTTGAAATCAAATAATTCTTACATTTCACAGATACAATATGTTTATAAAAAATTGTAGGAATAATTTTCAGCCTGCTTTAGCTGATCATATAGTACTTTAGATACAATTATAGCTGAGACTGATGGTATCAAATCTAACTTTAAAGAAGTATGTTAAAGTACAATGAAGTTGTTACGGAGCAGGGATGGACACATGAACTTATACCAAACCATCCGTCCATCCATTATCTTCCTCTTCTTCCAAAGTCAGATTGTGGAGGCAGCATCTTGAGTAGGGAGGCACAGACATCTCTTTCCACAGCCACCTCCTCTAGCTCTTCTGGGAGGACTCCAAGGTGTTTCCAGGCCAACAAAGTGACATAGTCTCTCAAGCGTGTCCTGGGTCTTCCCCAGGGTCTCCTCTCAGTCAGACATGCCCGAACCACCTCTCTAGGGAGCTGCCCAGGAAGCATCCATACCAGATGCCTGAACCACCTCAATTGGCTCCATATAGTGTGGAGGAGCAGCGGTTTTACTCCCAAGTTTCTCCCAGATAACTGAACTTTTCACCCTATCTCTAAGGGAGTGTAGATGAACAGATGCTCAGATATATTCATCAATTAACACGGATTCCTCATTTTTCTGGACTGAATAAAACGTGCATTGAATTTAAAGAAATGCAAACGTGAGACGTCATTTATCTTTGACCCATCAAAATGAATGCGGTCATTTATTTACAGAATCAAAGTTTAACATCAAACATTTACATTAATTTGGCAAATTATGAAAATAACAACATAAGCAATCGATCAAGAAAAATCATACGGCCATGATTTTTCCGTTGCTTCACCACAGACATTTATGAAAACTGTACAATTATGATCTTTTACCCACACGGCGGTGGATGAGCACTTTACACAGACATTTCTAAAATATCTGGAAGAATATCTACTTGATAGAAGAGTTTAAAGATGAAAAGATGAAGTTTAAAGGGGAGAAAGATGGTGGTTGAGGTAGAGTGTTGAACAGAACGGCACTCTCCGGGCTTTCTTCAGCTTCTTCCTTACAGTACACTTAGGTGGTGAAATCGACTCTTTTACCTGGAGATGTCTCAGGCGAGATTCCGTTTAACGCACCCTTTCAGCGTCTCCGTAGGATGCTGTTACTCGTCCGGAGTAGCGGCGAGATTCTGTCCGCCACAGCTCACCTCAGTGGAAAATGTTATAATCCCATGAAACTCGGAAGAGCTCTGTTGTCATGTCAGGATCTTCCCGGCTCCCACAGCTACTGCCCAGCGCTAGGACATATCAGAACTGTCCGCGCCGCCGAACTTCTCCAACTCGACAGAACCGTGTATCCAACAGAACCCACAGAACTGTGTAGACCAGGAAGTACCGACATTTTAAAGAGCCCTTTTCCCGGTTCATTCGGGAGTCTTCCCATTGGTCAGAACCGACCAGACGGGGTGTGTTTTGTGACGTAAGAGGTTAGAAGACAGCAAGAATTGTTATGGAACAGATCAGAAATGTTCTCACAGACAGAGAGAGTTTTGTTTTGGCGAGTTTTAGAAACAGGTGCCAAAACCCCCCTGTTGACGTCTGAGAGGATGAAAACAAGGCAGTTGTTCCAACACATGTCTGCTTCGACTCCTGACCCTGGAAACGCACACTTGCTCATTCAAAGGCAGAAATCAGAAAATGCATAATTACTCTGTAACAGCTTTGACATGAGTTCTAACTTTGCATGAGAATTAAAAATCATTACACAGTTAATAAATTGATTAGTTCACTGCAACATCTAAAATGGTTTTTGAACTAAGACACTTTGATTATCAACATTTGTAAAATAGTAATGATAATAGAACAGAGAGTGTTCTTCCACTTGAATTTTCAAGAACGAAAGTCTCAGGATGGGTGAACCTGTATTTCTGGATTCAAATCAATGAAATGACAGTTCCTGTCCCACAAGGTTCTTAAGGTCAAGAGTTTTGACCTTAGGCTTAGTCTTGACCTCAGATTAAGTTCACTACAGGAGGGTCTAGCTATCCTGCGGAAGAAACACATTTCAACCGCCTATGTCTACAATGTCATTCTTTCGGTCACTACCCAGACTTCACGACCACAGGTGAAAGTAGGAACGTAGACTGACTGATAAACAGAGAGCTTTGCTTTACAGATCAGCTCCCCCTTTACCACAATGGACTGGTGCAGAGTCCACAATACTGCAGATGTTGCACCAATCTGTCTGTCAATCACTCCATACTTCCCTCACTCCTGAATGAAACCCCGAGATACTTGAACTCCTCCACTTGAGGCAGAACCTCACCCACGACCTGAAGAGAACAATCCACCCTTTTCTGATTGAGGACCATGGACTCAGATTTGGAGGTGCTGATTCTCATCCCAGCCACTTCACACTGCTGCGAACGTCTCCAGTGAGTGTTGAAGATCATGACGCCAACAGGACCACATCATCCACAAATAGCAGAGGTGAAATCCCCAGGCCACCGAACCGGACTCCCTCCGCCCGCTGGTGCACTGAGAAGTTTTGTTCATGAAAGTTATGAACAGAATCAATGA
The DNA here is from genome assembly GCF_014905685.2 of Nematolebias whitei. NCBI lineage: Eukaryota > Metazoa > Chordata > Actinopteri > Cyprinodontiformes > Rivulidae > Nematolebias > Nematolebias whitei. Next base: position 53,074,538 of record NC_056503.1, read on the forward strand.
CAATGGGCAGCCCTGGCATAGTCCAACTTCCTCCCCGAAGGAGTCTGACTTACTACCGGCAATGCAAACAAAAACCAAGCACCGCTTAAATAAGGACTGAACAGCCTGTAGCAATTAGCCCCCAATCTTGCTTTTGCCTCTCAGTGAGAAGGTTGCCGGATAGAGTCCTGTCCAGGGACCTTTTTGGGTTGACTTTGCCTGTTTTCTTTGTACATGAATGGGTATTCTTTGTATACTCAGTTTCTTCCCACAGACCAAAAAAGTGTATGCTATGCTAATTGGTAACTCTAAATTGTCCATAGGTATGAGTGTTTTTTTTTGTCTCTTTGTGGCCCTGTGATGGACTTGCATCCTGTCCAGGGTGTACCCTGTCTATCACACAGTGATTGCTAGATACGGGCACCAGCGACCCCCATGACCGGAAAAGAAAGAAGCGGGTAAAAATAATGGATGGACGGACGGACATTTTAATACGCCAAATTAGGACAGGTTGAGTGTTGACTACTTTAAATTGATTTATTGTTTTACCTTTGCAGGAGCTGGACTGTTGTGTGTCAAACATAGTTGAGGAAATTCTGAAAATGCATGACACAACCCAGGTAAGGAATATCTTTGTTACAAGTGTTGCAAAGATATTGCACTACACGAGTTCCATTCATCCTGTGAATGTGGCCTCATCTCTTAAAACGTTCCTTTTCTTTTAGCTTTCTACAACTCCCCCAAGTTTAACAGTGTCATGATGAAGAGAGTTATTGTGTACTAATTTTTAAACCTGCCAAAATGAGCCCATTAGCCTGAAAGACCTTTCTATGAACCTGACCTGAGTTGAAACAAACCGAGTAGATCTAAAAAAAATTGTCAGGTCCTCTGGATGGGTTCAAGAAAATAAAAATTCAAAATTGTAGCAACGTTTCGTCTTTTATTCGAAAGACTTCTTCAGTCTGAGGAGCTGTACAAAGCTCACTCTTATAAATAGTACCTTCTCGTAGTGAATCAACCAGTTTGTTTTTGACATTCAAAGCTAGCTGTTCACATGCTAAAGGAGGACCATCAGCCTAACAGTGGCTCGTTAGTGTCCTGATGGCTGCTTGCTATTCACAGGGGGCTGAGTGATACTCAGTGATCTGAGATGGTAAATGGACTTTACCTAAATAGGGCCTTTCTATCTTATTGAGATATTCAAAGTGCTTTACACTATGATCTGTGTCCTCATTTACCCATTCATACAGCACTCTACTATTTAACTTTTTACAAAGAATAATCAGTGCTTTATCACATTCATACACCAATGGGACACACATTGGAGGCAATGAGGGGTTCAGTAGCTATGTTTACATGGACATAAGTAATCCGATTAAATGGCCATTCAGAATAAAAATGCGTCATGTAAACGCCCCATTCTGATTATTTTTTGTTAATTCAGTTCGATTTGAAAGAATTTGTAATTATAATGAGATGGGTGGTTTATGCCGATTCATAATCCGAAGGTGTGCATGTAAATACTTGATCTGTTCATTTTTTCCGATGGTGAAAAACTGACCTGACTGCGCATGTGCGACTTTGTCATTTCCGCCTGGCTAACGCTAATAATATTAGCATGTTGAGGAAGCAAAACAGGTCAGTGAGCGACACAGCATTTCTACTAGAAACTTTGAAAGAGCTCAAAATGATCTGTGTCACCTGTAGCTCAGTCAAGGAGTGCAGAAACATCTCCACCGTCATTAAAACCTGTTGCAGGTCCATTTTGGGTGCTCAGGTTTGTTTACGTTCATCCCAGAAGTAAACCGGACGTAGAACTACTTCTGTGTTTTTTTTACGGAAAGTTCACCACTCTGCACATGTCAATACTTCTGTTCAGAACAAAGCCCGCTGGATGCAAACGCTTGTCATGAATGGATTATGCCCGTGTAAATGATACATTTGAAGTATTTAATCTGAAAACATTTCATTCAGGTCAAAGAATTTTGCGCATGTAAACATAGTGTAGGGATGGCACCATCTAGTGGGCCTTCCCCCTGTCTGTTCTCCCTTGTGTCTGTATTGATTGTCTGATTATCGTCGTATATGAATGTATGTATGTATATATATGTATATGTATGTATGTATGTATGTATATATATGTATATGTATGTATGTATATATATATGTGTATGTATGTATGTATGTATATATGTATGTGTATGTATGTATGTATATATGTATGTGTATGTATGTATGTATGTATATATGTATGTGTATGTATGTATGTATGTATGTATGTGTATGTATGTATGTATATGTATGTATGTATATATATGTATGTATGTATGTATGTATGTATATATATATATATATATATATGTATGTATGTATGTATATATATATATATGTATATATATATGTGTGTATATATGTATATATATATATATGTGTGTATATATGTATATATATGTGTGTGTATGTTTGTGTATATATGTATATATATGTGTGTGTATATATGTATATATATGTGTGTGTATATATGTATATATATGTGTGTGTACATATGTATATGTATATGTGTGTATATATGTATATGTACATATATATGTGTGTATATGTGTATATATGTATATATATGTGTGTATATATGTATATATATATGTGTGTATATATGTATATATATATATGTGTGTATATATGTATATATATATGTGTGTACATATGTATATGTATGTGTGTATATATGTATATGTACATATATATGTGTGTATATGTGTATATATGTGTACATATGTGTGTATATGTATATATATATGTGTGTATATGTGTATGTATATATATGTGTGTATATGTGTATGTATATATATGTGTGTATATGTGTAAATATATGTGTGTGTATATGTGTATGTATATATATGTGTGTATATGTGTAAATATATGTGTGTGTATATGTGTAAATATATGTGTGTGTATATGTATATATATTTATATATATATATATATATATATATAT
>NC_056503.1:53077611-53080426 GCF_014905685.2 Nematolebias whitei
ATATATATATATATATATATATATATAAATAAATACAGGTCCTTCTCAAAAAATTAGCATGTTGTGATAAAGGTCATTATTTTCCATTAATGTAATGATAAAAATGTAACTTTCATATAGAAAGTGGTGGTGCGTTCTGTGGAGTGATGAATCGCGCTTCTCCATCTGGCAATCTGATGGATGAGTCTGGGTTTGGCGGTTGCCTGGAGAACGGTACTTGTCTGACTGCATTGTGCCAAGTATAAAGTTTGGTGGATGGGGGATTACGGTGTGGGGTTGTTTTTCAGGAGTTGGGCTTGGCCCCTTAGTTCCAGTAAAAGGAACTCTGACTGCTTCAGCATACCAAGACATTTTGGACAATTCCATGCTCCTAACTTTGTGGGAACAGTTTGGAGCTGGTCCCTTCCTCTTCCAACATGACTGTGCACCAGTGCATAAAGCAAGTTCCATAAAAACATGGATGGCAGAGTCTGGTGTGGATGAACTTGACTGGCCTGCACAGAGTCCTGACCTCAACCCGATAGAACACCTTTGAGATGACTTAGAGCGGAGACTAAGAGCCAGGCCTTTTCGTCCAACATCAGTATGTGACCTCACAAATGAACTTCTGGAAGATTGGTCAAAAATCCCCATAAACACACTCCTAAACCTTGTGAACAGCCTTCCCAGAATAGTTGGCTGCTAAAAACACATCTGTTCTTGCAGGTATTTCACACAGTGTGACTTGATTTAGTGGTTTTTTTCTTGTATTTGTTGTTCTGTGATCCTGTTTTAAATGCTTTTTATTAATTCTTCAATAGTATCATTAGTTTATGGTATTTTTTTCATTAATTTTACTCCCATGTGAACAGCTAGTTCTGGATGTCATCATCAAACCGGTTGATCCCCTATGAGAAGGGGATATTTATAAGACTGAGTTTGTTGCAGCTTCTCAGACTGAAGAAGTCTTTAGGATTAAAGACAAAACATTTCAGCAATTTATTTTTATTTTTTATTTTTTTTAATCTGTCCGGAGGAACTGACTTAACTTTATTATATTTTTCTATCTGGATAATTGAGCATTTATCAGGATAAAATGATTGAAGGTTGAACCCTAGCAACCTTTTAGTGTTCATATACCAAAAAGTTGCCAATATTCTCTCAAATCTTTTAAAGAAAGAAATATATATATATATTTTTTGAGAATAAAGGAATGCATCTCATTATGATAAGTTTTTGTCTCATTTTTGATTAAAAGGTCTGATGAAGTCCTTTGGATGAAAGACAAAACGTCTCAACGAAAAAAAAGAAACCGTCCAGTCTACCTGACTGACCTTTGTTGGATTTCTGTCTCTTTATTAGCTGGGTCATCTGACTCTTGAGGACTACCAGATCTGGAGTGTGAAGAGTGCTTTGGCAAACGAGTTCTTAAATCTGCTTTTCCAGGTTAGTTTATCTGTACGCTGGATACGTTATTGTGCTTTATAGATAGATATTAACAGTATTTATTTATAGTTTCTTCTAATGTGTTTCTTGTGCTGGACTTACCCCAGGTTTGTCATATAGTCCTGGGGCTTAGACCTGCTACTCCTATAGAGGAGGGACACATTATTAGGTAACTCTCTTCTTTATCTTTATTTTTTACATTTTACATGAGCTGTGTTTAGAATCTAATGTTTCTCATTGGTTTTATGTCTTTGTGTTTGTATGTACAGAGGTTGGTTAGAGAGGGAGAGTCGACATGGACTGCAGCAAGGCCAGAACTGGTTCCTCATCTCCATGTTGTGGTGGCAGCAGTGGAAGGACTACGTTCAATATGTAAGTAATATATATATATATATATATATATATATATATATGTATATATATATATGTATATGTATATGTATACAGTGAGGAAAATAAGTATTTGAACACCCTGCGACTTTGCACGTTCTCCCACTTTGAAATCATGGAGGGGTCTGAATCTTTCATCTCGGGTGCATGTCCACTGTGAGAGGCATAATCTAAAAAAAAAAAAAAATCCGGAAATCACAATGTATGATTTTTTAACTTTTTTTTAACTTATTTGTGTGTTACTGCTGAAAATAAGTATTTGAACACCTGTGAAAATTAATGTTAATATTTGGTACAGTATCTTTGTTTGCAGTTACAGAGGTCAAAGGTTTCCTGTAGTGTTTCAGCAGGTTTGCACACACTGCAGCAGAGATTTTGGGCCATTCCATCCATCCATCCATCCATCCATTTTCTTCCGCTTATCCGTGGTCGGGTCACAGGGGCAGCAGCCTAAGTAGGGAGGCCCAGACTTCCCTCTCCCCAGCCACTTGGGCCAGCTCTTCCGGGGGAATCCCGAGGCGTTCCCAGGCCAGCCGAGAAACATAGTCCCTCCAGCGTGTCCTGGGTCTTCCTCTGGGCCTCCTTCCGGTGGGACGTGTCCGGAACACCTCACCAAGGAGGCGTCCAGAAGGCATCCTAAACAGATGCCCAAGCCACCTCAACTGGCTCCTCTCGACGTAGAGAAGCAGCGGCTCTACTCCGAGTCCCTCCCGGATGATCGAGCTTCTCACCCTGTCTCTAAGGGAGAGCCCAGACACCCTGCGGAGAAAACTCATTTCGGCCGCTTGTATCCGAGATCTCATTCTTTCGGTCACAACCCAAAGCTCGTGACCATAGATGAGGGTGGGAACGTAGATCGATTGGTAAATTGAGAGCTTCGCCTTTTGACTCAGCTCTCTCTTCACCACGACAGACCTGTACAGCGCCCACTTCACTGCAGACGCTGCACCTATCCGCCTATCGATCTCACGCTCCATTTTTCCCTCATTCGTGAACAAGA
>NC_056503.1:53080526-53094230 GCF_014905685.2 Nematolebias whitei
TTTGGAAAGCAGACGGAGCTGAAAGAAGCTGGTTTTCACAACAGAACTGATCTGTTTATCTAGCTTTAAGTTACAGTCAAGCTCCACTCCTAGATTTTTTACCACCTGGTTGGCGTGGGGGAGCGGAAAACCTAGACTGGGAGAGATGTTGCATGAATTACTGGAAGCACCAAATAAAATCCATTCAGTTTTATCGTTATTGAGGTGGAGAAAATTCTGAGACAGCCAGTGCTTAATGTCGTTTAAGCAGCTGGCAATAGAGTTGAAACTGAGTGAGGAACTGGGAGTGACCAGCAGATAGATTTGTAGATCATCTGCATACAGATGAAAAGACAGATTATGGCATGCAATGATGGGTCCTAATGGTAGCATGTAAAGTGAGAAGAGAACAGGCCCCAGAATGGATCCCTGCGGTACACCAGAGGTCAAAGAGACTGAAGAAGAAGACAGATCACCAATCATAACAGAGAAAGTTCTGTCTGTTAAATAGGACTTAAACCACTCGAGCACAACTCCCTGAAGGCCAACCTGCTGAGCCAAACGAGTGATTAGGACCTGATGGTCTACAGTATCAAAAGCTGCTGAGAGGTCCAACATCACCAGCAGAACAGGTTTTTTTGGCATCAAGGGACAAAAGAATATCATTCTGTACTTTGAGTAGTGCAGATTCAGTGCTATGACGTGGTCTGAAGCCAGATTGAAATTTTTCAAACAAGTTGTTGTGTTCTAAAAAAGATTGCAACTGAATGAAAACAACCTTTTCCAGAACTTTGGATAAAAATGACGTGTGAAATTGGCCTAAAATTAGAAAAAGCTGTAGGATCTAAACCCGTTTTTTTAAGAAGAGGCCTGACCACAGCATGTTTGAAAACAGACGGGACATAACCTAAACTTAGACAGCTATTAATAAATGTCAGAAGACAAGGACCAATAACATCCAAGGACTGCTTGAACATCTTAGAGGGAATGATGTCCAGGGTACAGTTTGTAGGTTTCATCTGCTGAACCACCTTAACGAGGTGAGGTAGTGAGACCAGGTGGAACTGATCAAACACAGCAGAGGTTATTGAGGGAGCACATAACTGAACAGCATTATATGTACTGACAATGTTCTGCTTGATAGTCTATTTTGTTCACAAAGTAATCAAGAAAACCATCACAGGTAGACTGTGTAGCAGTTTTCAGAACATTGATGGAGGGATTAATGACAGACTGAATGGTATTAAATAAAACCCTTGGCCGGTTACAACTGGTAGAAATTTAATTAGAAAGATATTGTGATTTGGCCTGCTTAACAGCTTTTTGATATTCATGAAGACAGTCTCTCAGTATGTCCTGGGACACATGGAGCCTGTCTTTCTTCCAGCTGCGTTCTGCTTTCCTGCAGCGTTGTCTAAAAGTCTGAGTGGTACCATTAAGCCAGGGATCTGGATTGATTTTTGTAGAAGTCTGTCTTAAAGGAGCGATGGAGTCCAAGATCTTTGTAGAAGTGTACTGAAAGGAGGTGATAAATTCTTCTGGATGTAGAGATGAGTCCAGACTTTCAGCGGAGTATAAGTCAGTGCTTCTAAATGCAGCAGCAAACTGACCTGGAGTGGAGGGAGTGATGAAGCGGCAGCGACGTGCTGGAAGCATAGTCTTTACTGGGGGAGGAGTGGAAAATTCAAATATAACAGGAAAGTGGTCTGAAATACAGGTGTCCAAAATTTCTATAACAGATACACGAAGGCCGTGAGAGATGATTAAGTCCAAAGTATGACCATGACTGTGTGTGGACCCTGACACAGATTGTGACAGGTTAAAAGAATCCAGAAGGCTTTGAAAGTCAGCAGAAAGTTGGTTACAGGGACAGCAAACATGAACGTTAAAATCACCACATAAAGCAAACTGTCAAATTTTAGCAACAGTTCAGCTAACAGTTCTGAGAATTCATTAATGAAATCCTTATTATATTTTGGAGGGCGATATAAAACACCACACAGCAGGGGGGGTGCAGATTCCATCACAAACAGCCGAAGCTCAAAGCTGCTGTAGTTTTGAGGAGGTAGTGGGAGGCAGGTGAGTTTATCACTGAACACAGCAACAAGACCGCCCCCACAGCCAGACACACGCGGTGCACTCAGGTAGGAGTATCCAGGTGGGAGGAGCTCAGAAAATGCACTGTTGTCCCCTGGTTTCAGCCAGGTCTCAGTCATCAGAAATAAATCCAAACGATGAGTAGAGATCAGATCGTTTAGCATAAAGGTTTTATTTGAGAGCGACTGGGCATTAAACAGGGCTGCACGCACTGGTACACAGCCATTTGCGTCATCAGCTGCTCGGGCAAGCGGGCGGAGGTTCTGTTGCACGCAGCCCCCCCTCCTGGTCCCCACAGAGCGACAAGGTGCAAACTGAAAGTTGACGCCAGGATTAACAGGAACGAGGCATCAATGACGAAATACCAGGGAACGTCGGAGGTCGACGATGCCAAACTCCGAAGGTAAGTCCTGCAGTAGAAGCCGATGATCAACCGTACTGTGAGAGGAGAGGTAGAATTTGAATTTGACGAGGACTCCCGCTCTCCTTCCACGTCTTCTGCGGCATTTGTTGCGTAACAACGTCCCGGTAGTGCGGCGTAGATAGGCTGGCACGGACGCCAGGAAGGGCGGTGGTTTCTTAAAATGTCCAGTTTTACCAAAAACCGGTGTGTTGTTTAGCGAATCCTGGATCTTTAGCAGAGTTGAATGGTCGTACACTAGAAGTGAGGATACATCATGGATGAAGAGAAGGCAAAACATGAGTAACTTTAACAAATTCAGGAGAGGTAGACTGCGTGCCATCAACAAAGGCGCCATCTTGGAGTCATGAGTCACTAAGATTCATAACTGGCTGTAACTACCGTACCCACTACTTCACCCAGTATTCACTGGTTAACTGGTCACCATTAACTTCACACAGACTCTCTCACTGGTACATTTTCATCTTTAAATCACTTCTTGGTCTGCTGCCTTCATACATCTCCTCCTACATGTCTCTGTGTGAGTGCAGCTACAGCGTGCGCTCTCAGGACATTATTACCTGCAGTGTTCCCTCAGTGAGGACTGAACTAGACAAAAGGGCCTTCTCCTACTCCGCTCCTGTTTCCTGGAATATCTTGTAAAAAGATTTGAAGCTCTCAACCTTGACTTTTTTTTTACCTTGACCTATTATCATTATTAGTTTATTGGGTATGTATATATATATATATATATATATATATATTTTATTTTTTCTCTCTCTCTTTAATTTTACTCTCATTGGTTGTTGTTGTTGTTGTTGTTTAAGCACTTTGATAACAGGTTCTGTTTTAAATGTGCTCTATAAATAAAGTTGACTTGATTTGACCTCTTTAAGTGGCTTTAAGAATCTGTTGGACTCCTGGCAGGGACAAATGCAGACATGTTCCTGTTTTTAGTTTTCTATTTTTGCCTGTTTTTTTAGCTGTTTTTTGTTACTTTATTTTTAGCCATCCTGTTTGTTAAAAAAAAAAAAATATCTGTATGACTTTTTATAATTGTTTATTATTGTTGCTGTTGTCCATTGTTGTCATCTTTCTTTGTTGAAATCAGGTCTCTCTTGTAAATGAGTCCTCGAGTCTCAATAAGATTTACCTGTCTAAATAAAGGTTGAATGAAAAAACTTCATCACAGGTTAGGGCAGGCCGTCGGGTGTTGACCAGGACTATGTGGGGGTTCAGGGTCTGGGGGGTTGCCATGGGCGGTGCTGGCGCTGTGCTCTCCCTGGGGTTGTTTGGACCCCCTGAGCTTGGCTCTTGGGTGCCATGGTTGGCCCGCTGACCGGGGTGGCTGCCGGGGCCTGGCGGGCGGTCGGCTGGGGGTGCATGCTTGGTTGTTGGCGGTGTGTGGGGGTGGTTGGTGGCGTGTCCTCTTCATGGTGGGGGGGTGTCCTGTCGGCGGGGCATGGCCTGGGCCGGTTCTGGGGTATTGGCTCTTCTCCGCTCAAGAATGAATGGGTTTACCTCCTGGGTTTGGGCATGGGCTGCCCCCTGTAGAGGGCGGGTACATGTCTTGGACCTGGGGGGTTTAGAGTGTGTATCGGGAATAAGAATGAAATGTATCGTTATTGTATGTCTTTGAGTGAATGAATGTGAGATTGAGGTTGGGATAGTGTGATTGTGTCTGTGTATGAATGGGTATTTGTTAGGCCAAGACTCGGACTGCCCCCTCTTTGATACAACTGGGGGTGCTTGGCATCGCGCCCCTATCGCGCGGCCCCCTGGTGGGGTGTGCCCTTGCCTGCCGGCGCGCTTGGGGCCCTTGGTATCGGGGGCTGGGCGCTTGGGCGTGTGTCGGCTCGGCCTGGTGTCTGCCTGGTGGGGCTCGGGTCCTCTGGCCCTGTCAGGCCTTGGCCTGGGTGGTGTGAGTCCTCGGTGCCCGGGCCTCGGTGCCTGGACCTGGACCTACATCGGTGCGGCAGGTGCCGACGGGGGCCTATGAGTTTGTCGCTGTTGGCCCCGGGGGGTCACTGTATGTGGTTGCTGGTGGGGATCTTCCGGTTCTCCCCTGTGGTCCGTTCTGGGGGGTGGGTGAGTGGTTCGTCCTGTGTGGGTGGCTCTGGGGGCTCCGCGGTCGGGGTCCCTCCTGGGGTCTTGGGCTCTGGTCCCCCCTTTTTCGTCTGCCTCTGGTCTTGGGGGTCGGGTCTCTGCTGCTTCACAGTTACTAATAAATGTTCTATTAGAGAAGCCTTATACACTTATGCATGCTCACAACCACACACAAATAGAAGCAGGGATGCTTATGTAGGCTTTATATGTAGATATATAGATATGTATGTGAGTGTATATTCATGTGTATGTACAGGTCCTTCTCAAAAAATTAGCATATTGTGATAAAGGTAATTATTTTCCATGATGTAATGATAAAAATGAAACTTTCATATATTTCAGATTCATTGCACACCAACTGAAATATTTCAGGTCTTTAATTGTTTTAATACTGATGATTATGGCATACAGCTCATGAAAACCCAAAATGCCTGTCCCAAAAAATTAGCATATTTCATCCCACCAATGAAAGACAAGTGTTTTTAATACAAAAAACGCCAACCTTCCAATAATCATGTTCAGTTATGCACTCAATACTTGGTCAGGAATCCTTTTGCATGAATGACTGCTTCAATGCGGCGTGGCATGGAGGCAATCAGCCTGTGGCACTGCTGAGGTGTTATGGAGGCCCAGGATGCTTCGATAGCGGCCTTAAGCTCATCCAGAGTGTTGGGTCTTGTGTCTCTCAACTTTCTCTTCACAATATCCCACAGGTTCTCTATGGGGTTCAGGTCAGGAGAGTTGGCAGGCCAATTGAGCACAGTAATACCATGGTCAGTAAACCATTAACCAGTGGTTTTGGCACTGTGAGCAGGTGCCAGGTCGTGCTGAAAAATGAAATCTTCATCTCCATAAAGCTTTTCAGCAGATGGAAGCATGAAGTGCTCCAAAATCTCCTGATAGCTAGCTGCATTGACCCTGCCCTTGATAAAACACAGTGGACCAACACCAGCAGCTGACATGACACCCCAGTGACTGTGGAAACTTGACACTGGACCTCAAGCAATGTGAATTCTGTGTCTCCTCTCTTCCTCCAGACTCTGGGACCTTGATTTCTAAAGGAAATGCAAAATTTACTGTAATCAGAGAACATAACTTTGGACCACTCAGCAGCAGTCCCAGGCGAGATGCTTCTGACGCACTCTTGTTCAAAAGTGGCTTGACCTGGGGAATGCGGCACCTGTAGCCCATTTCCTGCACACGCCTGTGCACGGTGGCTCTGGATATTTCTACTCCAGACTCAGTCCACTGCTTCTGCAGGTCCCCCAAGGTCTGGAATCGGCCCTTCTCCACAGGGTCCGGTCACCTCTTCTCGTTGTGCAGCGTTTTCTGCCACACTTTTCCCTTCCCACAGACTTCCCACTGAGGTGCCTTGATACAGCACTCTGGGAACAGCCTATTCGTTCAGCAATTTCTTTCTGTGTCTTACCCTCTTGCTTGAGGGTGTCAATGATGGCCTTCTGGACAGCAGTCAGGTCGGCAGTCTTACCCATGATTGCGGTTTTGAGTAATGAACAAGGCTGGGAGTTTTTAAAAGCCTCAGGAATCTTTTGCAGGTGTTTAGAGTTACGTCGTTGATTCAGATGGTTAGGTTAATAGCTTGTTTAGAGAACCTTTTCATAATATGCTAATTTTTTGGGACAGGCATTTTGGGTTTTCATGAGCTGTATGCCATAATCATCAATATTAAAACAATTAAAGACCTGAAATATTTCAGTTGGTGTGCAATGAATCTGAAATATATGAAAGTTTCATTTTTATCATTACATTATGGAAAATAATGACCTTTACCACAATATGCTAATTTTTTTAGAAGGACCTGTATGTATGTATGTATATAGGCGTAGGTATGGGTATATATATTTATGGAAACTTACTGCAAAGCCATGAATATTTTAAGTTCTTTATACATATGTATTTTGTTGCTGTGTTTTGTCATGTTCTTTGCAGGCGAACAGACAGTGGCCGGGTGTTTTGACGTGTGCTCTATTTGTATATATTTCTTATATTTTGGAGTCTTACTTTGTCTTTTCTTTCTTTCTATCCTATTAAAAAAAAAAAAAAAAACCTACACTAGATAGTCACTATAATAAATATTTCATAATAATGGTGTGGAGAGGATGGCTGTAAGGGGAGAAGGGAGGCCATCAAAAAAAAAAAAAAAAAAAAGAATCTTTTGGACTCCTGGCAGGGACAAATGCAGACATGTTCCTGTTTTTAGTTTTCTATTTTTGCCTGTTTTTTTAGCTGTTTTTTGTTACTTTATTTTTAGCCATCCTGTTTGTTAAAAAAAAAAAATATCTGTATGACTTTTTATAATTGTTTATTATTGTTGCTGTTGTCCATTGTTGTCATCTTTCTTTGTTGAAATCAGGTCTCTCTTGTAAATGAGTCCTCGAGTCTCAATAAGATTTACCTGTCTAAATAAAGGTTGAATGAAAAAACTTCATCACAGGCAGTCATAAACCATCCCCATAACTCGGATATTATGTCTTGTTGAGTCCGCTGTTTTATATTGATCATGGTTGAATTTGCTCTGTTTTTACAGCATATTGTAATTATAAAAACATGAAACAAAAGTTTTTTGTGATTAATGAGACCATCATTCTTTACTGCACACAAAAAGCCAAGACTGGCAATAGTGTTTTTGCCGTGTGTCTTCTTTCGGCTTTTCTTTCTTGAGGGGTCTCCACAGCGTGTCCTCCTCCTCCATCGAACTCTGTCCTCTGTGTCCTCTGTCCTCACTCAAACTACCTCCATGTCCTCTCTAACTGCATCCATATACAGCGGTGCTTGAAAGTTTGTGAACCATTTATAATTTTCTATATTTCTGCATAAATATGACTTAAAACATCAGATTTTCACACAGGTCCTAAAAAGAAAAGATACAAAAATAAAGAGATAAAAAGATAAATATGACCCAGTTAAACAAATGAGACAAAAATATTATGCTTTATTTATTTCTTGAGGAAAATGATCCAGTATTACATATTTGTGAGTGGTAACAGCTAAACGTTTCTGGTAACTGTTGATGAGTCCTGCACACTGGCTTGGAGGAATTTTAGCCCATTCCTTACAGAACAGCTTCAACTCTGGGATGTTGGTGGGTTTCCTCACATTAATTGTTAGCTTCAGGTGGTCCTACCACAACATTTGGATTGGATTAAGGTCAGGACTTTGTATGCTGACTTTTACTCCTCTTCTGTGGATACCTCCACCTCTGTTCTCTTCCACCTGTTCCCTGCTTACACCATAGATCACAATGTCATCTTCAAACATCATAGTCCATGGGGATTCCTGCCTGAAGCCCCCAGTATACTGCCGCGTACATCCATTCGCAGAGGTACGCATGTACGTACGCAGAGGTACGTGCGTACCCCCCAGCGTACCCTCCGTGTAAAGCTCACATTTTTACGATCGCATACGCGTAAAAACAATAAACAATAAACTGCCCGGCGACGGTCTGTTTTGTATGCGACACCAATATATTAAATTCCCCTTCTTCATCTCTGATCTGGCCTTTTCTTTTGTTTTTTTTGCCAAGAGGCAGTGATCTCTTCCTCCTCCGTTGATGCCATGACTGAAATGGTGAGAAATGGAGGAATTTGTTATGAGCGAATTAAACTCAGGTCCAGCATGGCTGCGGGAGGGTCTGGAGATTTCCTGGTGGGCTGGTCTGATGTGTGGGCTGTAGAGCCAGCGCAGTTTTTTTTTTTTTTAGATCTTTTTATTAACAACATATAAACACAGAATATAAACACAGAACACTGCTGGGTGAGGCTGCCAGCGCTCGCTTTTTTTCCCTTTTTTCCGACCTGTCAATCAATCCAGTAGGCGTTTCAGCAAATGACCAATCGGCGACCTCAATTTGTCCCGAAGGTAAACGCCCCTCGTCTGTGAAGCTGCTCTGCAGCTGCTCGGGGTGTACGCTGGAGTATCATGTCTGAACCCTCTGCATACAGTACACGCGTATGTATGCATGAACGGACGTACGCGGCAGTATACTGGAGCCTTGACCTCTTTTGTTAATCGGTCAACTACCACATCCAACAAGAAGGGGCTCAAAGCAGATTCTTGATGCAATCCCACGTACACCTTAAAGCTATCTGTCACTCCTTCTGCACATCTCACCACTGTCCTGCTGTCCTCATACTTGTCCTATACCAGTCTAACATACTTCTCTGCCACTCCACACTACCATACCCATACCCACCACTGCACCCTGTATTCAATGGTACATTTTCATCTTTAAATCACTTCTTGGTCTGCTGCCTTCATACATCTCCTCCTACATGTCTCTGTGTGAGTGCAGCTACAGCGTGCGCTCTCAGGACATTATTACCTACAGTGTTCCCTCAGTGAGGACTGAACTAGACAAAAGGGCCTTCTCCTACTCCGCTCCTGTTTCCTGGAATATCTTACAAAAAGATCTGAAGCTCTTGACCTTTGACCTCTCTAAGTGGCTTTAAGAATCTGTTGGACACCGCCTTATAACCTAGCTGTTTTTTTTGCTACTTTTTCTTTTAATTACCATTTTATTTTCATTTGTTGAAAACAATAATAAATTTGTACGCATCCTTTATGATTGTCTATTGTTGTCTTTGTTGTCCACTGTTGTCATCATTCTTTATTAAAAAACAGGTCTCTCCTGTAAATGAGTCCCTGAGGCTCAATGGGATTAACCTGTAGAAATAAAGGTTGAATGAATTTCAGATTTTCTTATGCAATACTACATCTCCTCCATTGGCATCCTGTTAATCGTTTTTTCTAATCCACAAAGACACACTGGACA
The DNA here is from genome assembly GCF_014905685.2 of Nematolebias whitei. Classification (NCBI taxonomy): domain Eukaryota; kingdom Metazoa; phylum Chordata; class Actinopteri; order Cyprinodontiformes; family Rivulidae; genus Nematolebias; species Nematolebias whitei. The sequence continues at coordinate 53,089,901 of NC_056503.1, forward strand.
CAAAAGACACAACTTTGTTGGTTTTGAACCAGTTTGACATGACTGTCAACAAGGAAGTGGGCCGGCATCTGAGGAGGGGGCGTGCCAAAGAGACCATCTTAGCACCAACATGACTGGTTTGTTCCACTTTGGAGTAAGCTGTTTGGGGGAAGAATCAGTTTTGTGTTTTGTGTTTCCTTGACTGTTGAAGCTTTTGGATGGAAGGTGAAACGTTTCAGCACAAAAAAAAAAAGAAACTGTCCAGATGACCTGACTGAAAATTATTGGATTGTATACCTGGATTATTGAGTATGGACTTTTTTGGTTAAAATTGTATGAATCATTTGTGAATATCTATTGTTGTCCACTGTTGTCATCACTCTTTGTTAAAATCCAGGTCTCTCTTGTAAATGAGTTCTCATGGCTCAATAGGACTAACTTGTTAAAATAATGAATGAAGAGGGACCCCACCTTGTGGCCGAATCACCTCACTGTTTTCAGAGGAGTTTGTTTATCCTCTCAGATTGAATCTGGTTTATTTTTAGTTTTAAAATATCAATTTGTTTCTTTTTGTTATGGATAGTCATTTCTTGAGTTTTGTTTTTCTTTTTTTAACAGAGGGCACAGGATTACATACAACAGGTGCAGAAAATAAACTTTCATCACTCAGCCTTCTGTGTGCGTAATTACGCGCTGCTTAATTGCGTGCTCCATGCGCAGGAGCGCACCGGAGAGAAGATCTCTGGTGAGGAAAAAGTCTGAGATAGCAGACCTGCTGCTGTGAATACGGAGGATACGAATTGTAACAGTGTAACGATGAACAGAGCAGACCAACAGCTCCTCAGGATGAACCGGTTAATAACGATAAAATCAGCAGTCATGAACTTGTGACCGATAATAAATCTCTCATACTGCGACTGCATGCAGGCAGGTGTGAGCTCAAAAGTGAGGCTCCATGAAACAAATAATAATCATTCTGTCAGAACCCTGAGAACAGAATGGGTCATGGAGAAAGTAGAAACATCACGTAGATAAAAACAAACAAATGAACATGACGATGACCAGGCAGCCACCAAACAAATGTCCTCCACTGTCCTCTCTCCATGCAGAGCCATGGATGATGAAAACCCTCTGGTGGAATGCTCTGAGATTCTCTGGAGGATCTAGTCCAGATGAACTGTAAGCTTCAGAAATAGCCTCACACAACCTGTGTGAGAGGCGCTCGGTGGATGGAGGACATCCTGAAGAGCTGGCCCAGTAATGCACGAACATACATTGAAAGCGGCGCAGTGCGGCCGTGTGCGCCACGTAACATGAAAATGCGCACATGGGACAGGAGGTGAGATGTTGCTTCCTCCTCAGAATTATGAGGAAGACGATAAAAAACCCATCCAAGGTTATCACTCTCAATCTGAATGAGCTTGTGATGCTTTTCAGAGCAGGGTTAAAATGCAGTACAGCTGAACTGCCGTCAGCTTGAATTCTGAGACATAAGGGATGCAACAGAGAGCAGATAATCACACTCTTTGCCGACGTCAAAGCTAACAGCAGGGCTGTTTTAATGACAGAAATTTAAGAGAAACCTGATCTAAAGGCTCAGAAGGAGCTTTGATCAGAGCGTGCAGAACCATCGTTAGGTCTCACTGTGGAGCTATTGGACGTGACACAGGTCTGTGTCTCCATACACCTTTCAGAAAAACGCTTCATCAGCGGGTGGTTAAAAACTGTTCTGTCACTGAAGCCCTTGTGGCAGGAAGAAATAGCTGTAGCATAAGTCTTAATTGTGCTGAACGCTAGATTTCTGTCCATCAGCTGCTGCAGAAAGGACAGCATGCCACCTAGTGGACATGAGATGGCCTCTACACCTTTCTCCGTGCACCAGCGCTAAAAAGCTGTCCACTTTGATATAAGCGCAGGAGCATTTTTGGACACGGGCTGTGAGCGAATGCGTCCACTCCTAATTGTGGATCGTCTCGTGGGCTCAGTGAGAACCATAAATGACACTGGGTGTTCTCCCATGTGGCGGACAGATCTACTGTTGCTCAGCCAGACCTGCTCCAAATATGAGATATCAGCTCAGGATGTCGGCTTCAGTCCACCCCTCGACATGATATCCGCACCCCTGTTCAGGACGCTGGGAATGTACACGGCTCTGATGGAGAGCAGGTTTTTGTGTGCCCAACACAGCAGCTGTTTTGTGATGCGTAACAGTTAGGCTGAGCGTACGCTTCCCTATTGGTTTATGTAAACTGCCGTCACCTTGTTGTCTGTGTGGATCAGAACATGCTGTTCCCGCAGCAGGGGGCAAAATGCTGAGTCATGTTTCACTCCGTGAAAACATTCTAGCACATTTCTTTGAAGCGACGTGGTCCAGCCACTGTGCTCCCACTGCCTGGGCCAGACACATTCCTCCCAGCTTGACAGGAACGTGTCTGTGAAAACTGAGACGTGTGACGTAGGCCTGCTGATGGGAACTCCCTCTGACAGAATGAGGGGATTTCCCCAGTGATTCAGATCAGTTCTCATGGTGGGGCACAAAGATAATCCGCCTTTTCTGGCACACAGGATCTATGTGCAGGCGGGCGAACCATCTCTGAAGGTGTCTCGTGAAGTAGGCCCAGCAGAACCACGATGTGGGCCGCTGACATCGTCCCAGGCATCGCATGACAGGCAGAACTGTCACTATGCTGCAGGGTTTGACACGGCGGAGCTGAGCTGACAGAGCTTCGGGGGCTGTACTCATCCCTTTAGTTGGCAGCTCATAACACCACATACAAAACTCCATGGACATGGTCTCTTTTGATGTCACATCACTCTTTACATGCATTCCTGTTGACGATGCAGTAGAGGTGGTCAATTTAAGGTTAAAATCAGACACCACTCTAAGCAGCAGAAAAGTGAGGTGTATCACAAACTCACACACACAGACCAGTATTTGCAGTTCGACTCCCATTACCCTTTGGAGCACAAGTTAGGAGTCATCAGGACTCTGTACCACAGAGCAGACAGCGTCCCCACTAGCTCAGGAGCCAGGCAGGAGAAGTCCCACACAAGACAGGCTCTAGAGCAATGTGGATATCCTAACTGGGCCTTCCTGAATCTCTCCAAGGCCACGCGGCCATCTTGGAGAGATGGCCGCGCTCAGAGCAGTTGCAGCTTCACAGGCTCCCGGTACATCCCAGTTTTTAGAAGTTTTGATATTGACTCTGTGCCTGACTCTGCGCGATTTATGCGTGTGAACTATAGCCGAACCGAACTGATGAGAATAGGAGTGGATTTGCCACGAAATATAACAGAAATCAGCAACAAACTCAAAGCTACGCTCGGCAGAATGCAGATCTTAAAGTCATCTACCTGGAAGCTGCAGCAGAGGCATTCCAGCGGGCAGAAGAGGAAGCGCTGCTCCCGGCTTAAGAGGAGAGGATGCCGGGCGGGGGTTATGGTGAGGCTACGAGCTAACGCTAAAGCCGGTAAACTCCCCATGCCGTCTCTCTTTCTGTCGAATGTCCGCTCGTTGGACAACAAGATGGATTTACTTCGTCTGAGAGAGGGCGCCTCAGAAGAGATGAAGAAGTGTGCGGTGCTTTGCCTCACAGAAACGTGGATTGCAAGTGAAATGCCGGACTCAGTCTTCCAGCTGGATGACAGACTTTTTTTTCGAGCGGACCGCTGCAGCGAGCTAACGGGGAAATCACGGGGAGGCGGAGTATGCATTTACGTGAGTAAAAGTTGGTCCACGAACTGTACTGTTGTAAATAGCTCATGCTCGAAGGCTTTGGAGCAAATAACAGTGAAATGTCGGCCACATTATCTACCCCGAGAGTTCACAGTGACTTTTATCACAGTTGTTTACATTCCTCCGGACGCTAATGCTAATGAAACACTGCAGGAGCTTCATGATATCATCAGCTCGCTGCAGAGCAAACACCCCGAGGCTCTTTACGTTGTAGCCGGAGACTTTAACCACGTGAATCTAAAGGACTGTCTCCCAAGCTTTAATCAGCATGTGACGATTCCAACACGTGGAGACCGCACACTGGACCGTGTTTACACGAACGTAAAAGATGCATACAAAGCCGAACCCTGCCCCCACCTAGGACTGTCAGACCACATCTCAATCTTCCTGGCTCCTGCTTACATGCCCCCGCTGAGACGCTCCAGACCGGTACAAAAGAAAGTTAAATGCTGGATCCAGGACAGTGGCCCCATACTGAGAGATTGTTTTGACCGAACAGACTGGCAGGTTTTCAGAGAAGCTGCTGAAAATGGAGGTTCGCTTGATCTTGACCAATACACATCCTCAGTACTGGGTTACATTAGTACATGTACTGACACAGTCTCCACTATCAGA
>NC_056503.1:53094330-53098841 GCF_014905685.2 Nematolebias whitei
TGGATCCACAAGATGGACATCATGGCCGAGGTGTTTGACATGCAATGACTGAAAACCTCCTGAATGAGGATGATTGTAAACGTAGATTACACAAGTCCTACACCTTTTAAACTCCATTGCAATGTTCATTTACAACACATGGACATTCTGTATTATGGTTACGTTTTTCAGTACTCATTACAGATAAAACCGAAAAAAATACATAAATAAAAAAACTGGACTTTATTTGTAACTGAAGATGTATCACTTCTCATCCGAGGCTCTTTCTCAATTGAATGAAACGAGGAGTGTGATTCAAGTTATAAAGCTGTGGTGTGCCGTAAGCTTGTATTATGGAGACTGACACATGCAGATCAATCTCCAGCAAGCTTACAGAACACCACAGCTTTATAACTTTAATCCCATATTCCTTTTTTCATTGAATTGTGAGTGCTCCTCGGATGATTAGCGAAACGTCTTCAGTTTTAAAAAAAGTCCTGTGGTTTTGTTTTTATCTTTTTTGGGGGGGATTTGCCGTGTCAAGGATAACTGAGAATCTTCACCAGCATTGTTACAGGTAAAAAACAATTACTTCACTTATCTACACTATTGACGTAAAAAAAACACTGTAAGCACTTCACTTTTGATGATCAGATGGAAGCTCAAGACTTGAAAATGTTTCTTTTATTAGAAATAAAGACATGTACAAAAAAAACAATTATACACTAATTATATATGCAAACTTAACAAGCTACATGTTTGGCTATTTGTGGGCTTACCTTGCAGGATCTACATTTCTATAGATCAACTATGATCTACTCTAAATATTTTTAAACATGTCTGTTTGCCATGGAACGGGCAATGGATTCCAGCACCCCAAGGAGTGCCTGATTGAAAGCAGCACTCTGTTCAGCCTCCTGCCTTCGCTGTGCTGCTTCCTCTCTACGAACATCTGCTTCCTCTCTCCTCAAGGCCATCTCCTCCCTCCTAATTGCATTCTCCTGCTTCCTCACTGCTGCAGCTTGGCGTTGCCTCTCCGCAGCTTCTTCTTGCCTTGCCTTTTTGGCATCCTCACAAATAAAATGGAAGTGTTCCTCTCTCTGCTTCCGGTTCATCTCCTCTTGTTCTGTATGTGCAGAAACAAAGCTCTCTGCTGCACTTGTTGATCTGCGCTTTCTATTGCCTAGGAATAACACACAAGAAAATGGCTGTTAGATGATGAAGTACAGGTGGAGTTTTTAAATAAATTATTTACATTTAAGTTCCTGCTAATTTCAAAAGGTGTTTGTTCACAAGATCAGAAATGATTCTGTTCATAAAGCAGTCTAGTACTTTAATGATAGTAAGCAGGTGGGCATAAATAAACTACATGTAGTCATTTACAACGCTTTGTGCTAATTTAGAAAAAGAACAGAGCGTCGTTAATCTGAACAAAAATCACTACACCCTGTATAATTTCAATAATAAACTTCATAAATGAAAGTTTAAGTAATAAATGAACAATTAAATTTAGCATTTATACATTACAACTGAATAAACAAGTAGTTTGAATACATGCAAGGTGTTTTACAACAAAAACAAAACAGCATTCATATCAACATGATCAATGTGATGTTAAACACGATTGTTGCTTCTTACCTAGTAACGGGTGCTGTTTGGTGCCGCTCTGCTGCGTGTTGCCCGGTGGCGTGGATGTGCCCGGTGGCGTGCATGTGCCCGGTGGCGTAGATGTACTTGGAGCTGGTGTGGTCGGGAAGGGTCAGAAGCGAGGAGGATTGGACAGTCAAAAGCAAAATCTGGCGAACCTTCATCTTCAGTGGGACTTTCTGCATCAAAATAAGAGTGGAAAAACAGCAACAGAGTACAGTTAGCAATGATGCTAACTAATGACGACGTAACCGCGTCAGCCTCGTTTGTTCAGAGTACTTTCAGAAAACGCAAAGAAACGGTTGCATGAGGAAAAGGAAATATGCTTAAAGTAAATAAAATACACTCACCATCAACTATAGCTTCCAGAAGAGCAGTGGCCGTGTCTAGGCCACTCTCCCTCCCTTTGTTGGCTGGGCGTTTGCTGTAAATGGCATCCATTTGTACAAACCACTTCCAGTTTCTTCTGTTTGATCCACTCCTACCGTTGTGGTCCTTAATCGTTTTGTAATCGCTTTTTAGTTTTTTAAGCTTTCCTCTTTGCTTTGGTGTGCGATGGAAGCCCTGCACCGCCATCTGCGCAGACACCTCTTGAAAAATCTTTTCATTTCGTTTCGTTCCATCTAGCTCGTTCTGCACTTGTTCATCGGCCAGCAAACAGAGAAATGCCTGAACTTCAGCATTCAACCACGGTTGTGCCATGATTATTTGTTTTACCTTATAAAATATTCCAAAATAAGCTCCTCCGATTTCTTGTTGTCTGTTATGCGGGTGAAAAAGAAAATGGTGGATTGTGATTTCCGGTGGAAGACTGAATCTCCGCCCTCCATCAATGAATACGCCCCCTGACCAATCAGTGACCTACAGTGCACTGATGTCACATCTAGACCCTACAAGAACCAGACCTGGGACCTCAGAGAATTAGGTCCCAAAAATGGGGTGGGTTCCACCGCTAAAGGCATTGTTGATAAAACACGCAATCGGCCACAACTAGTTACATAGGAGTACCAAAGGGCCCTGTGGATAAGGGGCTTTAGAGACACGAGCAAGAGGTATTACAAATGAGATTGGTTTGTGATCAGACATGACAGCATCCCCAATTTCCAGATTTAGCACAGAGACACCACAAGACAGAACAATATCAAGAGTGTGACCCTGATAGTGTGAGGGGCCGACAACATTTTGCACCAGGTTTAAAGAGTGGATCAGATTAAAAAAGTCCTGAACCAAAGGCTTTTCAGGGCAACAGACGTGCACATTGAAGTCCCCTAGAATCAGCACACGGTCGTATTTTAACAGTATTGCAGTGAGAAAGACAGACAGTTCACTGATGAAGCCTGTGGAGGATTTGGGCGGTCGATAAAGCACCGCAATCAACATGGGGTTGGAGCGGCACAGTTCAAAATGCAGCAGCTGAAAGGTCTGAAAAGATGGTGTCTGTAACAGTCTGCATATCCAGATTTTCTTAAAAACAGTCAACCAATGAACCAGGTCAAGAAGGACCATCAGCCTAACAATGGATCATTAGCACACTGATGGCTGTTTACTATTCACAGGAGGCTGAGTGATACTAGCAATCACAGCATTGTAAGAGGGGGACAGTTGAACACAAAGGCTCCACCCCCATTTAATGATGGACGATTTCTTTTCACAAAGATGGCCTCCTTTACGTCTCTCTCAAACCATCGTTCCTCTCTGTCCAGGATGTGAACATCTTCATCCCTGAAAGAGTGACCTCTGACCTGGAGATGAGTGTAGACCTCAGAGTCCTGGCCTGATGATGTTGATCTTCTGTGCTGGTCCATCCTTTTTGCCAGTGGTTGTTTAGTTTCCCCGATGTAAGACCACAGTCCTCCTGACACTGAACAACATACACAATATTACTCTGTTTGTGCCGGGGGACTGGATCTTTGGGATGAACCAGTCTTTGCCGTAATGTATTTTGGGGTTTAAAAGCCACTGGGACGTTATGTTTAGAAAAAAAACGTCTCAGTTCATCTGATACTCCCTCAACATACGGAATGACCACTGGTCTGGGTTCCTCCTAATGTCCAGAGAACCAGATTGAACTTTTTTAGACATATAAACCACATATATCATATAAAACACAGATATCATAGAGTGCCTTGCGAAAGTATTCTGCCCCCTTGAACTTTTCAACTTTTTGCCACATTTCAGGCTTCAAACATAAAGATATAAAATGTAAATTTTTTGTGAAGAATCAACAAGTGGGACACAATAGTGAAGTGGAATGAAATTTATTGGATGTGTCAAACTTTTTTAACAAATAAAAAACTGAAAAGTGGGGCGTGCAATATTATTGGGCCCCTTTACTTTCAGTGCAGCAAACTCAGTCCAGAAGTTCAGTGAGGATCTATGAATGATCCAATGTTGTCCCAAATGACTGATGATGATAAATAGAATCCACCTGTGTGTAATCAAGTCTCCGTATAAAAGCACCTGCTCTGTGATAGTCTCAGGGTTCTGTTCAAAGTGCAGAAAGCATCATGAAGACCAAGGAACACACCAAGCAGGTCCGAGATACTGTTGTGAAGAAGTTTAAAGCCGGATTTGGATACAAAAAGATTTCTCAAGCTTTAAACATCTCAAGGAGCACTGTGCAAGCAATCATATTGAAATGGAAGGAGTATGAGACCACTGCAAATCTATCAAGACCCGGCCGTCCCTCTAAACTTTCATCTGGAACAAGGAGAAGACTGATCAGAGATGCAGCCAAGAGGCCCATGATCACTCTGGATGAACTGCAGAGATCTACAGCTGAGGTGGGAGAGTCTGTCCATAGGACAACAATCAGTCGTACACTGCACAAATCTGGCCTCTATGGAAGAGTGGCAAGAAGAAAGCCATTTCTCAAAGATATCCAT
>NC_056503.1:53098941-53102959 GCF_014905685.2 Nematolebias whitei
ACCCATCAGCTTTTGTTTCGTGTTCTGCTACTTTCAGGCAATTCAAACCAATCACACTCCCATTGTCAAACAAAGTTGCTGGTCACATGAAGCCATCAGGATCACCATTGGACCCCATCCCAGCAGCATTGTTCAAACAGGTTCTACCAGCGATTGGGCCTGCTGTTCTAACTATACTAAACAGTAGTATTGCTACAAGCGTGGTCCCAGAGGCGTTCAAACATGCAGTAGTCACACCGTTAATTAAGAAACCTGGTCTTCACCCTTCAGCCTGCTCAAATTACAGACCAATCTCAAAACTCCCCTTTCTGTCCAAAATCCTGGAAAAAGTAGTTTTTACTCAGTTAAATCAGTTTTTAACTGAGAACAAAATCTTTGAGGTCTTTCAGTCTGGTTTCAAGCAGCTCCACAGCACCGAAACAGCTTTGGTTAAGGGTTGTAATGACATTTTAACAGCAAATGATTCTGGTCATTTTGTGGCTCTTGTACTCCTCGATCTTACTGCCGCTTTCGATACTGTTGACCACAGTATCCTCATCTCTCAGCTTGAACACTGGGTTGGGATTACAGGTGCCGCATTAGACTGGTTCCGCTCATACCTCTCTGACAGGAGTTTTTGTGTGAAGGTGGGTAAAATCCTATCCACTTCAATGCCTCTTTCCTGCGGTGTCCCACAGGGCTCGATTCTCGGACCCCTTCTATTTTCGCTCTATCTGCTTCCGCTGGGGTCGATCCTAAGAAAACATGGTATTCCATTCCATTGCTACGCCGATGACTGTCAGATCTACCTGCCACTGAAACCAGCCAGTGCTTGTTCCGTCCACCCTCTCCTCAAATGTCTGGACGACATTGACATGGATGGCTTCAAATTTTCTAAGTTTTAACGACCAGAAGACTGAAGTCATTGTCTTTAGCCCTAGCTCAGCTGCCGCCTCTTATCCTGTGAACCTGGACTCCTTTCAGCCTTATCTGAAGCACTCTGTTAAAAACCTTGGAGTGGTTTTTGACTCCGATTTTAAGTTCGACAAACAGATCAGTTCGGTTCTGCAGAGAAGCTTCTTCCAACTGCGGCAGGTAGCTAAGCTCAAGCCAGTGCAGTCTAGAATCGACCTTGAGACATTAGTCCACGCATTCATCACAACCCACCTGGACTATTGTAATTCACTGTATGCTGGGGTCAGCCAGGTCTCTATCTCACGGCTACAGCTCGTCTAGAATGCTGCAGCTCGGCTTTTAACCGGTACACCGAGGTATGAGCACATCACACCAGTTCTGTCCTCCCTACACTGGCTTCCTGTGAGAACTAGGATTGATTTCAAAATTCTCCTCCTGACCTATAAGTGCCTAAATGGCCTCGCACCCATCTACCTCTCTGAGCTACTGGAACCATATGTTCCCTCTCGGGCTCTGAGATCATCCGATCGGCTGCTTTTGGTTGTTCCAAAAACACGACTGAAGCTCCGAGGAGATTGGGCGTTTTCAGTCATGGGTCCCAAACTGTGGAACAACCTATCCCCCAACATTAGGCATGCCACCTCCCTTCCTGTGTTCAAATCCCTGTTAAAAACATATCTGTTCTCTCTGGCGTTTCATACTGTGCGAGTTGATTTAGTATATCTTGTTCCTTGTCTTCATTTTAATGCTGTTGTTTTAATTTTTTAAGGTATATTCTTACTGCTTTTTATTTCTTAGTGTTACCCTTAGTGTTAAGCACTTTGATAACAGTCTATCTGTTTTAAATTGTGCTCTATAAATAAATATGACTTGACTTGACTTGAGCATGTGATCAGCTGGTTTTGGTTGTCAGCAGCAAACTGGTTGATCCACTCTGAGAAGGTGCTATTTAAGAGACTGAGCTTAATACAGCACCTCAGACTGAGGAAGTCTTTCGGATTAGAGACGAAACGTTTCTACATTTTTTGCTTTGCATTTTTTTTTTTTTTTTATGTCCAGAGGACCAGATTAATCTTTTTTGGATTTTTCTGCCTGGATTATTGAGCATGCATCAGGATACTTTGTAACCTCAGTTATCACAAACACCAACAGTATTGCTATTGTCTTTTTCTGTCCAGGAGCATAAGTTTATTGTGGTGGAACAGCCTTCTATCCTAAGCTCACTCAGAACCCACATGGCCACAGCCACTATGGAGCCCCCCGCCCCTGACAGGCTTGGCGGACTGGGATATTTTGGCTCCTTCAGTCCCTCTGCAGATAAGTCCCCAGATGCTGTGTCCACTGCCTCAGAAGCTACAGAAACTGGTCAGTCACTACAGATCACTTACCAAATTGTAATGTAATTAATCACAATCCATGTTCCTGTACATTTTTAATTGGATCAGACAAAAGTACAAAGGGTGGAGTATACACTAAAAGACATCAAGAAATTTGTGGATTGTCGCAGTTGATTGAAAACAAGTCTTTTTTTTTTTCTTGCACCGCCTCCCAGAACTTGTTCTGTGCACAGGCTCCTGGCAGAATTAATTTTTTTCTCACAGGTTTATGCACCGAGTGTTGTGTGGTTGATCAGAACTTTGTGGGCATGTTTATGCAGAAAAATGCATGAATTACTGCTTTCATTACACTTCAATTGCATCACCGAGGCGCATCTAGCTGAGGCTGTAAGAAAAAGCCATTTACACAAATGTTCCATAAAACTACTAACAATAGTCAAATACATTTTATTCAATTTAATTCAGTTTATTTATATAGTGCCAAATCACAACAAAGTTATCTCAGGGCACTTTACAGAAACATTCACATAAAAGCCAATTAGTAAAGTTCTCTATCTAAGGAATCCAGCAGACAAGTTGAATCTTGGCTTCGTTGCAGTCTTCCATCCTGAGCAAGCACAGTGGAGACAGTGGAAAGAAAAAACTCCCTTTGAACAGGAAGAAACCTCCAGCAGAACCAGGCTCAGGACAAGCGGTCATCTGCTTTGACCAGCTGGTTTGAGAGGACAGGAAGGAGAGACTAACGAACATAGAATGGTAGGTCCAGGTATAGGTCCAGGTGTATCTGGGGAAAAAAAAAAAAAAATAATAATAATATATATATATATATATATATATATATATATATATATTAGATATGTTAATGACAGAAAAAATGATTACAAATACAAACCGGATTCCAAAAAAGTTGGGACACTAAACAAATTGTGAATAAAAACTGAATGCAATGATGTGGAGATGGCAATAGTCAATATTTTATTTGTAATATAACATAGATGACAGATCAAAAGTTTAATGTGAGTAAATGTAACATTTTACAGGAAAAAATATGTTGATTCAAAATTTCAGTAATTTAGAAATGTCTGTGTAAAGTGCTCATCCACCGCCGTGTGGATAACTGATCATAATTGTACAGTTTTCACAAATGTCTGTGGTGAAGCAACGGAAAATCATGGCCGTATGGTTTTCCTGATTGATTGATTATGTTGTTATTTTCATATTTTGCCAAATTAATGTAAATGTTTGATGTTAAACTTTGATTCTGTAAATAAATGACCGCATTCATTTTGATGGGTCAAAGATAAATGACGTCTCACGTTTGCATTTCATTAAATTCAATGCACGTTTTATTCAGTCCAGAAAAATGAGGAATCCGTTTTAATTGATGAATATTTTGCAGCATCTGTTCATCTACATATAGCGAAACAACCACCCCAGACACATGCTGTTACACCTCCTCCCCTTAGCCCCGTTCCAACACCCCCACCTCGGGTGATAAGGACGGGTCTGCACCGAGTTGCACCTCCTACTCTTAGCCCCGTTGTAACACCCCCATCTCGGGTGATAGGGATGGATCTGGACCGACGTGAACCTCCTACTTCTAACACCATTCCGTCATCCCCACCCCCATCTCGGGTGGTAGGAGCAGACCTTCACCAATTTGCACCACCAACCACACAAGAGAGACCGTTGATACTGTCTCCTTCAATGGATGATTTGCAAAAAATCTCAAAATATGTACAACGCTTTGTACCTGGACCGATGGGGTCATCTGGAACAAAAGCGTA
>NC_056503.1:53103059-53103319 GCF_014905685.2 Nematolebias whitei
GTTTATTACAAAAGAATCTTCCAAGCTTATTTTGGTAACAGAAATGAAACCGGAATGGAGGAAGAGGAAGGTTTTAAGTTTGTTTTCAGCAAAAACCTCCACACTGATTTTAGGCGATCAGTACAAATGATGGAAAATTTCAGAGAAAAATCCATCAGTGAGATTAGACAGTGTGCTGTGAATGTGTTTGAGGCATGCCCTCATGCTAAGACGCCCATTGAAGTGTTTCCTAGTGTAAAGGTTAAACCCCTCCCTCTTGA
>NC_056503.1:53103419-53105729 GCF_014905685.2 Nematolebias whitei
TTTCTACTTGAGAGAAGAATTTAAAGATGGGAAGGAAGTTTAAAGGGAGTAAAAGATGGTATGTGAGGGGAAGTGTTCACCAGAACCGACACTCTCCATCAGAACCCAGCTTTCCTCGGTACGCTTCGGTAGGAAACTTGACTCATTACCTTTCTGAAGATTAATCAGCAGATATGGAGGTCCCGTTAACGCTACCTGTCCAGCGTCTCCATAGGATGGCTGTGACTCGTTCGAAGTAGTGACGAGATTCCGTCCGACACCAGCTCACCTCAGCAAGTGGAAAGTGTTATAATCCCATGAAACTCGGAAGAGCTCTGTGGTCATGTCAGGGTCTTCCCGGCTCCCAGCCAGACCCAACAGAACTTCACAGAACTGAGAACTGGGCAAATCCAGAACTGGCTCCCACAGCAACTGCACAGCCCTAGGACATATCAGAACTGTCCGCGCCGCCGAACTTCTCCAAACCCACAGAACTGTGTAAACCAGGAAGTACCGACATTTTTAAAGAGCTCTTTTCCCGGTTCATTTGGGAGTCTTCCCATTGGTCAGTACCGACCAGACAGGGGTGTGTTTTGTGACGCAAGAGGTTACTAGGAGTCAGAAGACAGCAAGAATGTTATTGAACAGATTAAACTGTTCTCAGAGACAGAGAGAGTTTTGTTTTGGCGAGTTTTAGAAACAGGTGCCAGCTCTACGTCTGAGAGGATGTAAACAAGACAGTTGTTCCAACACATGTCTGCTTCGACTCCTGACCTTGGAAAACGCACACTTGCTCATTCAAAGACAGAAATCAGAAAATGCATAAAAATCTGTAACAGACCTTAACATGAATTCTAACTCTGCATAAGCATTAAAAATCATTATTACTGTGCTACAGTTAATAAAATTGATTAGTTCACTGCAACATCTAAAATGGTTTGAACTAAGACACATTGATTATCAACATTTGTAAAATAGTAATGATAATAAAAAGAGAGTGTTCTTCCACTTGATTTTCAAGAAAGAGAGTCTCAGGATGGGTGAACCTGTATTTCTGGATTCAAATCAATGAAATGACAGTTCCTGTCCCACAAGGTTCTTAAGGTCAAGGGTTTTGACCTTAGGCTTAGTCTTGACATCAGGTTAAGTTCACTACATCAACAAATCCCAAAAAATTTGGGACAAGTAGCAAAAAGTGGCTGGAAAAAGGAAATTGAGCATATAACGAACAGCTGGAAGACCAATTAACACTAATTAGGTCAATTGACAACATGATTGGGTATAAAAAGAGCTTCTCAGAGTGTCAGTGTCTCTCAGAAGCCAAGATGGTAAGAGGATCACCAATTCCACCATTGTTGCGCAGAAAGATAGTGCAGCAATACCAGAATGGTGTTACCCAGTGTAAAATAGCAAAGACTTTTAAGTTATCATCATCAATCGTGCATAACATCATCAAAAGATTCAGAGAATCTGGAACAATCGCTGTGCGTAAGGGTCAAGGCCGTAAAACTCTACTGGATGCTCGTGATCTCCGGGCCCTTAAACGTCACTGCACCTCAAACAGGAATGCCACTGTCAAGGAAACAACAGAATGGGCTCAGGAATACTTCCAGAAAGCATTGTCAGTGAACACAATCCATCGTGCCATCCGCCGTTGCCAGCTGAAACTCTACAGTGCAAAGAGGAAGCCACTTCACTTCCGGCGAGCTGATGGACAGCAGCTCCCTCCGGCTTCTCTGCAGTCTATTATCATCAAACTGACCCATTTTTCGAACCGGACTAAAGCTGGTCCTCCTTCCAACCGAATTCGGTGTTCAGTGACTCAGAGAGCCGGACGGGACTGTCCAAAAAAATATTTTGGCCCAGGACCGATCGGCCGCTCCCCCCCATCGGTCACTCTGAGCGCACCCTGCCGGCCAGGTGACCCCTCGAGCTGGGGAGTCGACGCACGAAGGTCCGGTGTTTTTTCTCTCTCTCTCAGGACCTCAACGAACTCTTATCTGGACCCTTGTGGTTCTACCTGGTTCCTACAAATATCGCCGGGTGGTATTTCGCTGGTTTTCAGCTGGACTGGCCCTTGTGGTGTCTCCATAGGTGTGGGGGAAGTGTACCTGTGACCCTCGAATTGGACCAGAACCGAACCGAGGTGGCTGTAGGGAAATTCGTCTTCTACAGAGCCGGTCTCAGCTTCAGTGAGCAGCCCGTTACTTTTACTGAAAGACGATCCACCTCCGTGGAGTCGTTGTGTTCACCTGGAGGAGACGCTCCGGTGCTTTGAAGCGCCGCCGGACCGGAGCAGAACCGCGCCGCCGGGCTGCCGGACCGGAGCAG